>NW_027276987.1:0-32920 GCF_030028105.1 Mobula birostris | reverse complement strand
CCTTGTAAAGGTGTTTCCTCGGGCAGCTACTCCTGGTAAAGGCCTTTCCTCGGGAAGTTGCACCTGGTAAAGGTGTTTCCCTCCTCGGGCAGCTCCTCCTGGTTAAGGTGTTTCCTCGGGCAGCTTCTCCTGGTAAAGGTGTTTCCCTCCTCGGGCAGATCCTCCTGGTAAAGGTGTTTCCCTCCTCGGGCAGCTCCTTCTGGTAAAGGTGTTTCCTCGGGCAGCTCCTCCTAGTAAAGGTGTTTCCCTCGTCGGGTAGCTCCTCCTGTTAAAGGTGTTTCCCTCCTCGGGCAGATCCTCCTGGTAAAGGTGTTTCCCTCCTCGGACAGCTCATCCTGGTAAAGGTGTTTCCCTCCTCGGGCAGATCCTCCTGGTAAAGGTGTTTCCACGGGAAGCCTCACCTGGTAAAGATGTTCCCTCCGCAGTCCGCTCCCCCTGGTGCAGGTGTTTCCCTCCTCGGCCAGCTTCTCCTGGTAAAGGTGTTTCCCTCCTCGGGCAGATCCTCCTGGTAAAGGTGTTTCCTTCCTCGGACAGATCCTCCTGATAAAGGTGTTTCCTCGGGAAGCCTCTCCTGGTAAAGGTGTTTCCTCGGGCAGCCTCTCCTGGTAAAGGTGTTTCCCTCCTCGGGCAGCTCATCCTCGTTACGATGTTTCCTCCGGCAGCTCCTCCTGGTAAAGGTGTTTCCCTCCTCGGGTAGCTCCTCCTGGTAAAGGTGTTTCCCTCCTCGAGCAGCTCCTCCTGATAAAGGTGTTTCCTCGGGCAGATCCTCCTGGTAAAGGTGTTCCCTCGGGCAACTCCTCCTGGTAAAGGTGTTTCCCTCCCCGTGCAGCTCTTCCTGCTAAAGGTGTTTCCTTCAGCAGCTCCTCCTGGTAGAGGTGTTTCCCTCCTCGGGCAGCTCCTCCTGGTAAAGGTGTTTCCCTCCTCGGGTAGTTCCTCCTGGTAAAGTGTGTCCTCGGGAAGCTCCTCCTGCTGAAGGTGTTTCCCTCCTTGGGTAGCTCCTCCTGGTAAAGGTGTTTCCCTCCTCGGGTAGCTCCTCCTGGTAAAGGTGTTTCCCTCCTCGAGCAGCTCCTCCTGGTAAAGGTGTTTCCTCGGGCAGCTGCTCCTGGTAAAGGTGTTCCCTCGGGCAACTCCTCCTGGTAAAGGTGGTTCCTCGGTCCGATTCTCCTTGTAAAGGTGTTTCCTCGGGCAGCTACTCCTGGTAAAGGCCTTTCTTCGGGCAGTTGCTCCTGGTAAAGGTGTTTCCCTCCTCGGGCAGCTCCTCCTGGGAAAGGTGTCTCCTTTGGCGGCTCCTCCTGGTAAAGGTGTTTCCTGGGGCAGCTCCTCCTGGTAAAGGTGTTTCCTGGGGCAGCTCCTCCTGGTAAAGGTGTTTCCTCAGGGAGCTTCTCCTGGTAAAGGTGTTTCCCTGCTCGGGCAGCTCCTCCTGGTAAAGGTGTTTCCCTCCCCGGGCAGCTCTTCCTGCTAAAGGTGTTTCCTTCAGCAGCTCCTCCTGGTAAAGGTGTTTCCCTCCTCGGGCAGCTCCTCCTGGTTAAGGTGTTTCCTCGGGCAGCTTCTCCTGGTAAATGTGTTTACCTCCTCGGGCAGATCCTCCTGGTAAAGGTGTTTCCTTCCTCGGACAGATCCTCCTGATAAAGGTGTTTCCTCGGGAAGCCTCTCCTGGTAAAGGTGTTGACGTCCTCGGGCAGATCATCCTGGTAAAGGTGTTTCCCTCCTCGGGCAGCTCCTCCTGGTAAAGGTGTTTCCTCGGGCAGCCTCTACTGGTAAAGGTGTTTCCCTCCTCGGGCAGCTCATCCTCGTTAGGATGTTTCCTCCAGCAGCTCCTCCTGGTAAAGGTGTTTCCCTCCTCGGGTAGCTCCTCCTGGTAAAGGTGTTTCCCTCCTCGAGCAGCTCCTCCTGATAAAGGTGTTTCCTCGGGCAGATCCTCCTGGTAAAGGTGTTCCCTCGGGCAACTCCTCCTGGTAAAGGTGTTTCCCTCCCCGTGCAGCTCTTCCTGCTAAAGGTGTTTCCTTCAGCAGCTCCTCCTGGTAGAGGTGTTTCCCTCCTCGGGCAGCTCCTCCTGGTAAAGGTGTTTCCCTCCTCGGGTAGCTCCTCCTGGTAAAGTGTGTCCTCGGGAAGCTCCTCCTGCTGAAGGTGTTTCCCTCCTTGGGTAGCTCCTCCTGGTAAAGGTGTTTCCCTCCTCGGGTAGCTCCTCCTGGTAAAGGTGTTTCCCTCCTCGAGCAGCTCCTCCTGGTAAAGGTGTTTCCTCGGGCAGCTGCTCCTGGTAAAGGTGTTCCCTCGGGCAACTCCTCCCGGTAAAGGTGGTTCCTCGGTCCGATTCTCCTTGTAAATGTGTTTCCTCGGGCAGCTACTCCTGGTAAAGGCCTTTCTTCGGGCAGTTGCTCCTGGTAAAGGTGTTTCCCTCCTTGGGCAGCTCCTCCTGGGAAAGGTGTCTCCTTTGGCGGCTCCTCCTGGTAAAGGTGTTTCCTGGGGCAGCTCCTCCTGGTAAAGGTGTTTCCTCAGGGAGCTTCTCCTGGTAAAGGTGTTTCCCTGCTCGGGCAGCTCCTCCTGGTAAAGGTGTTTCCCTCCCCGGGCAGCTCTTCCTGCTAAAGGTGTTTCCTTCAGCAGCTCCTCCTGGTAAAGGTGTTTCCCTCCTCGGGCAGCTCCTCCTGGTAAAGTGTGTCCTCGGGCAGCTCCTCCTGGTAAAGATGTTTCCTCGGGCAGGTCCTGCTGGTAAAGTGTGTCCTCGGGCATCTCCTCCTGGTAAAGATGTTTCCTCGGGCGGCTCCTCCTGGTAAAGGTGTTTCCCTGCTCGGGCAGCTCCTCCTGGTAAAGGTGTTTCCCTCCCCGGGCAGCTCTTCCTGCTAAAGGTATTTCCTCGGGCAGCTCCTCCTGGTAAAGGTGTTTCCCTCTCGGGCATCTCCTCCTGGTAAAGGTGTTTCCCTCCTCCGGGAGCTGCTCCTGGTAAAGGTGTTTCCCTCCTCGGGCAGCTCCTCCTGGTAGAGGTGTTTCCCTCCTCGGCCAGCTTCTCCTGGTAAAGGTGTTTCCCTCCTCGGGCAGCTCCTCCTGATAAAGGAGTTTCCCTCCTCGGGTAGCCTCACCTGGTAAAGGTATTCCCTCCTCGGGCAGCTCCCCCTGGTAAAGGTGTTTCCCTCTTCGGGCAGTTCCTCCTGGTAATGGTGTTTCCCTCCTCGGGCAGCTCCTCCTGGTAAAGGTGTTTCCCTCCTCGTGCAGCTCCTCCTGGTGAAGGTGTTTCCTCGGGCATCTCCACCCTGTAAAGGTTTTTCCCTCCTCTGGTAGCTCCTCCTGGTAAAGGTGTATCCCTCCTCGGGTAGCTCCTCCTGGGAAAGGTGTCTCCTCGGGCAGCTCCTCCTGGTAAAGGTGTTTCCTCGGGCAGATCCTCCTTGTAAAGGTGTTTCCTCGGGCAGCTCCTCCTGATAAAGGTGTTTCCTCGGGCAGCTCCACCTGGTAAAGGTTCTCCCCGCCTCGGGCAGCTCCTCCTGGTAAACGTGTTTCCTCGGGCAGCTCCTCCTGGTGAAGGTGTTTCCTCGGGCAGCTTCTCCTGGTAAATGTGTATCCCTCCTCGGGCAGCTCCACCAGGTAAAGGTGTTTCCCTCCGCGGGCAGCTCCTCCTGGTAAAGGTGTTTCCCTCCTCGGGCAGCTCCTTCTGGTAAAGGTGTTTCCTCGGGGAGCATCTCCTGGTAAATGTGTTTCCCTGCTAGGGCTGCTCCCCCTGGTAAAGGTGTTTCCTCGGGCAGCTCCTCGGGGAGATCCTCCTTGTAAAGGTGTTTCCTCGTGCAGCTCCTGCTCATAAAGGTGTTTCCTCGGGCAGCTCCTCCTGGTAAAGGTTTTCCCCCGCCTCGGGCAGCTCCTCCTGGTAAACGTGTTTCCTCGGGCAGCTCCTCCTGGTGAAGGTGTTTCCTCGGGCAGCTTCTCCTGGTAAATGTGTATCCCTCCTCGGGCAGCTCCACCAGGTAAAGGTGTTTCCCTCCGCGGGCAGCTCCTCCTGGTAAAGGTGTTTCCCTCCTCGGGCAGATCCTCCTGGTAAAGGTGTTTCCACGGGAAGCCTCACCTGGTAAAGATGTTCCCTCCTCGGTCCGCTCCCCCTGGTGCAGGTGTTTCCGTCCTCGGGCAGCTCATCCTGGTAAAGGTGTTTCCCTCCTCGGGCAGATCGTCCTGGTAAAGGTGTTTCCTCGGGCTGCCTCTCCTGGTAAATGTGTTCCCTCCTCGGGCAGCTGCTCCTCGTAAAGGTGTTTCCCTCCTCGGACAGCTCATCCTGGTAAAGGTGTTTCCCTCCTCGGGCAACTCCTCCTGTTAAAGGTGTTTCCCTCCTCGAGCAGCTCCTCCTGGTAAAGGTGTTTCCTCGGGCAGATCCTCCTGGTAAAGGTGTTCCCTCGGGCAACTCCTCCTGGTAAAGGTGGTTCCTCGGTCCGATTCTCCTTGTAAAGGTGTTTCCTCGGGCAGCTACTCCTGGTAAAGGCCTTTCCTCGGGAGGTTGCACCTGGTAAAGGTGTTTCCCTCCTCGGGCAGCTCCTCCTGGTTAAGGTGTTTCCTCGGGCAGCTTCTCCTGGTAAAGGTGTTTCCCTCCTCGGGCAGATCCTCCTGGTAAAGGTGTTTCCTTCCTCGGACAGATCCTCCTGATAAAGGTGTTTGCTCGGGAAGCCTCTCCTGGTAAAGGTGTTGACGTCCTCGGGCAGATCATCCTGGTAAAGGTGTTTCCCTCCTCGGGCAGCTCCTCCTGGTAAAGGTGTTTCCTCGGGCAGCCTCTCCTGGTAAAGGTGTTTCCCTCCTCGGGCAGCTCATCCTCGTTAGGATGTTTCCTCCGGCAGCTCCTCCTGGTGAAGGTGTTTCCCTCCTCGGGTAGCTCCTCCTGGTAAAGGTGTTTCCCTCCTCGAGCAGCTCCTCCTGATAAAGGTGTTTCCTCGGGCAGATCCTCCTGGTAAAGGTGTTCCCTCGGGCAACTCCTCCTGGTAAAGGTGTTTCCCTCCCCGTGCAGCTCTTCCTGCTAAAGGTGTTTCTTTCAGCAGCTCCTCCTGGTAGAGGTGTTTACCTCCTCGGGCAGCTCCTCCTGGTAAAGGTGTTTCCCTCCTCGGGTAGCTCCTCCTGGTAAAGTGTGTCCTCGGGAAGCTCCTCCTGCTGAAGGTGTTTCCCTCCTTGGGTAGCTCCTCCTGGTAAAGGTTTTCCCCGCCTCGGGCAGCTCCTCCTGGTAAACGTGTTTCCTCGGGCAGCTCCTCCTGGTGAAGGTGTTTCCTCGGGCAGCTTCTCCTGGTAAATGTGTATCCCTCCTCGGGCAGCTCCACCAGGTAAAGGTGTTTCCCTCCGCGGGCAGCTCCTCCTGGTAAAGGTGTTTCCCTCCTCGGGCAGCTCCTTCTGGTAAAGGTGTTTCCTCGGGCAGCTCCTCCTAGTAAAGGTGTTTCCCTCCTCGGGTAGCTCCTCCTGTTAAAGGTGTTTCCCTCCTCGGGCAGATCCTCCTGGTAAAGGTGTTTCCCTCCTCGGACAGCTCATCCTGGTAAAGGTGTTTCCCTCCTCGGGCAGATCCTCCTGGTAAAGGTGTTTCCACGGGAAGCCTCACCTGCTAAAGATGTTCCCTCCTCAGTCCGCTCCCCCTGGTGCAGGTGTTTCCGTCCTCGGGCAGCTCATCCTGGTAAAGGTGTTTCCCTCCTCGGGCAGATCCTCCTGGTAAAGGTGTTTCCTCGGGCTGCCTCTCCTGGTAAATGTGTTCCCTCCTCGGGCAGCTGCTCCTGGTAAAGGTGTTTCCCTCCTCGGACAGCTCATCCTGGTAAAGGTGTTTCCCTCCTCGGGCAGCTCATCCTCGTTAGGATGTTTCCTCCGGCAGCTCCTCCTGATAAAGGTGTTTCCTCGGGCAGATCCTCCTGGTAAAGGTGTTCCCTCGGGCAACTCCTCCTGGTAAAGGTGTTTCCCTCCCCGGGCAGCTCTTCCTGCTAAAGGTGTTTTCTTCAGCAGCTCCTGCTGGTAGAGGTGTTTCCCTCCTCGGGCAGCTGCTCCTGGTAAAGGTGTTTCCCTCCTCGGGTAGCTCCTCCTGGTAAAGTGTGTCCTCGGGAAGCTCCTCCTGCTGAAGGTGTTTCCCTCCTTGGGTAGCTCCTCCTGGTAAAGGTGTTTCCCTCCTCGGGTAGCTCCTCCTGGTAAAGGTGTTTCCCTCCTCGAGCAGCTCCTCCTGGTAAAGTTGTTTCCTCGGGCAGCTTCTCCTGGTAAATGTGTTTCCCTCCTCGGGCAGATCCTCCTGGTAAAGGTGTTTCCTTCCTCGGACAGATCCTCCTGGTAAAGGTGTTTCCTCGGGAAGCCTCTCCTGGTAAAGGTGTTGACGTCCTCGGGCAGATCATCCTGGTAAAGGTGTTTCCCTCCTCGGGCAGCTCCTCCTGGTAAAGGTGTTCCCTCGGGCAACTCCTCCTGGTAAAGGTGGTTCCTCGGTCCGATTCTCCTTGTAAAGGTGTTTCCTCGGGCAGCTACTCCTGGTAAAGGCCTTTCTTCGGGCAGTTGCTCCTGGTAAAGGTGTTTCCCTCCTCGGGCAGCTCCTCCTGGGAAAGGTGTCTCCTTTGGCGGCTCCTCCTGGTAAAGGTGTTTCCTGGGGCAGCTCCTCCTGGTAAAGGTGTTTCCTCAGGGAGCTTCTCCTGGTAAAGGTGTTTCCCTGCTCGGGCAGCTCCTCCTGGTAAAGGTGTTTCCCTCCCCGGGCAGCTCTTCCTGCTAAAGGTGTTTCCTTCAGCAGCTCCTCCTGGTAAAGGTGTTTCCCTCCTCGGGCAGCTCCTCCTGGTAAAGGTGTTTCCCTCCTCGGGCAGCTCCTCCTGGTAAAGTGTGTCCTCGGGCAGCTCCTCCTGGTAAAGATGTTTCCTCGGGCAGGTCCTGCTGGTAAAGTGTGTCCTCGGGCATCTCCTCCTGGTAAAGATGTTTCCTCGGGCGGCTCCTCCTGGTAAAGGTGCTTCCCTGCTCGGGCAGCTCCTCCTGGTAAAGGTGTTTCCCTCCCCGGGCAGCTCTTCCATCTAAAGGTATTTCCTCGGGCAGCTCCTCCTGGTAAAGGTGTTTCCCTCTCGGGTATCTCCTCCTGGTAAAGGTGTTTCCCTCCTCCGGGAGCTCCTCCTGGTAAAGGTGTTTCCCTCCTCGGGCAGCTCCTCCTGGTAGAGGTGTTTCCCTCCTCGGCCAGCTTCTCCTGGTAAAGGTGTTTCCCTCCTCGGGCAGCTCCTCCTGGTAAAGGAGTTTCCCTCCTCGGGTAGCCTCACCTGGTAAAGGTATTCCCTCCTCGGGCAGCTCCCCCTGGTAAAGGTGTTTCCCTCTTCGGGCAGTTCCTCCTGGTAATGGTGTTTCCCTCCTCGGGCAGCTCCTCCTGGTAAAGGTGTTTCCCTCCTCGTGCAGCTCCTCCTGGTGAAGGTGTTTCCTAGGGCATCTCCACCCTGTAAAGGATTTTCCCTCCTCTGGTAGCTCCTCCTGGTAAAGGTGTATCCCTCCTCGGGTAGCTCCTCCTGGGAAAGGTGTCTCCTCGGGCAGCTCCTCCTGGTAAAGGTGTTTCCTCGGGCAGATCCTCCTTGTAAAGGTGTTTCCTCGGGCAGCTCCTCCTGATAAAGGTGTTTCCTCGGGCAGCTCCACCTGGTAAAGGTTTTCCCCGCCTCGGGCAGCTCCTCCTGGTAAACGTGTTTCCTCGGGCAGCTCCTCCTGGTGAAGGTGTTTCCTCGGGCAGCTTCTCCTGGTAAATGTGTATCCCTCCTCGGGCAGCTCCACCAGGTAAAGGTGTTTCCCTCCGCGGGCAGCTCCTCCTGGTAAAGGTGTTTCCCTCCTCGGGCAGCTCCTTCTGGTAAAGGTGTTTCCTCGGGGAGCATCTCCTGGTAAATGTGTTTCCCTGCTAGGGCTGCTCCCCCTGGTAAAGGTGTTTCCTCGGGCAGCTCCTCGGGGACATCCTCCTTGTAAAGGTGTTTCCTCGTGCAGCTCCTGCTGATAAAGGTGTTTCCTCGGGCAGCTCCTCCTGGTAAAGGTTTTCCCCGCCTCGGGCAGCTCCTCCTGGTAAACGTGTTTCCTCGGGCAGCTCCTCCTGGTGAAGGTGTTTCCTCGGGCAGCTTCTCCTGGTAAATGTGTATCCCTCCTCGGGCAGCTCCACCAGGTAAAGGTGTTTCCCTCCGCGGGCAGCTCCTCCTGGTAAAGGTGTTTCCCTCCTCGGGCAGCTCCTTCTGGTAAAGGTGTTTCCTCGGGCAGCTCCTCCTAGTAAAGGTGTTTCCCTCCTCAGGTAGCTCCTCCTGTTAAAGGTGTTTCCCTCCTCGGGCAGATCCTCCTGGTAAAGGTGTTTCCACGGGAAGCCTCACCTGGTAAAGGTGCTCCCTCCTCGGTCCTCTCCCCCTGGGACAGGTGTTTCCGTCCTCGGGCAGCTCATCCTGGTAAAGGTATTTCCCTCCTCGGGCTGATCCTCCTGGTAAAGGTTTTTTCCTCGGGCTGCCTCTCCTGGTAAATGTGTTCCCTCCTCGGGCAGCTCCTCCTGGTAAAGGTGTTTCCCTCCTCGGACAGGTCATCCTGGTAAAGGTGTTTCCCTCCTCGGGCAGATCCTCCTGGTAAAGGTGTTTCCACGGGAAGCCTCACCTGGTAAAGATGTTCCCTCCTCGGTCCGCTCCCCCTGGTGCAGGTGTTTCCGTCCTCGGGCAGCTCATCCTGGTAAAGGTGTTTCCCTCCTCGGGCAGATCCTCCTGGTAAAGGTGTTTCCTCGGGCTGCCTCTCCTGGTAAATGTGTTCCCTCCTCGGGCAGCTGCTCCTGGTAAAGGTGTTTCCTCGGTCCGATTCTCCTTGTAAAGGTGTTTCCTCGGGCAGCTACTCCTGGTAAAGGCCTTTCCTCGGGAAGTTGCACCTGGTAAAGTTGTTTCCCTCCTCGGGCAGCTCCTCCTGGTTAAGGTGTTTCCTCGGGCAGCTTCTCCTGTTAAAGGTGTTTCCCTCCTCGGGCAGATCCTCCTGGTAAAGGTGTTTCCTTCCTCGGACAGATCCTCCTGATAAAGGTGTTTCCTCGGGAAGCCTCTCCTGGTAAAGGTGTTGACGTCCTCGGGCTGATCATCCTGGTAAAGGTGTTTCCCTCCTCGGGCAGCTCCTGCTGGTAAAGGTGTTTCCTCGGGCAGCCTCTCCTGGTAAAGGTGTTTCCCTCCTCGGGCAGCTCATCCTCGTTAGGATGTTTCCTCCGGCAGCTCCTCCTGGTAAAGGTGTTTCCCTCCTCGGGTAGCTCCTCCTGGTAAAGGTGTTTCCCTCCTCGAGCAGCTCCTCCTGATAAAGGTGTTTCCTCGGGCAGATCCTCCTGGTAAAGGTGTTCCCTCGGGCAACTCCTCCTGGTAAAGGTGGTTCCTCGGTCCGATTCTCCTTGTAAAGGTGTTTCCTCGGGCAGCTACTCCTGGTAAAGGCCTTTCCTCGGGAAGTTGCTCCTGGTAAAGGTGTTTCCCTCCTCGGGCAGCTCCTCCTGGTAAAGGTGTTTCCTCGGGCAGCTCCTCCTGGTAAAGGTGTTCCCTCGGGCAACTCCTCCTGGTAAAGGTGGTTCCTCAGTCCGTTTCTCCTTGTAAAGGTGTTTCCTCGGGCAGCTACTCCTGGTAAAGGCCTTTCCTCGGGCAGTTGCTCCTGGTAAAGGTGTTTCCCTCCTCGGGCAGCTCCTCCTGGTTAAGGTGTTTCCTCGGGCAGCTTCTCCTGGTAAAGGTGTTTCCTCGGGCAGCTACTCCTGGTAAAGGCCTTTCCTCGGGAAGTTGCTCCTGGTAAAGGTGTTTCCCTCCTCGGGCGGCTCCTCCTGGTGAAGGTGTTTCCTGGTGCAGCTCCTCCTGGTAAAAGTGTTTCCTCGGGGAGCTTCTCCTGGTAAAGGTGTTTCCCTCCTCGGGTAGCTCCTCCTGGTAAAGGTGTTTCCCTCCTCGGGTATCTCCTCCTGGTAAAGGTGTTTCCCTCTTCGAGGAGCTCCTCCTGGTAATGGTGTTTCCTCGGGCAGCTGCTCCTGGTAAAGGTGTTCCCTCGGGCAACTCCTCCTGGTAAAGGTGGTTCCTCGGTCCGATTCTCCTTGTAAAGGTGTTTCCTCGGGCAGCTACTCCTGGTAAAGGCCTTTCTTCGGGCAGTTGCTCCTGGTAAAGGTGTTTCCCTCCTCGGGCAGCTCCTCCTGGGAAAGGTGTCTCCTTTGGCGGCTCCTCCTGGTAAAGGTGTTTCCTGGGGCAGCTCCTCCTGGTAAAGGTGTTTCCTCAGGGAGCTTCTCCTGGTAAAGGTGTTTCCCTGCTCGGGCAGCTCCTCCTGGTAAAGGTGTTTCCCTCCCCGGGCAGCTCTTCCTGCTAAAGGTGTTTCCTTCAGCAGCTCCTCCTGGTAAAGGTGTTTCCCTCCTCGGGCAGCTCCTCCTGGTAAAGGTGTTTCCCTCCTCGGGCAGCTCCTCCTGGTAAAGTGTGTCCTCGGGCAGCTCCTCCTGGTAAAGATGTTTCCTCGGGCAGGTCCTGCTGGTAAAGTGTGTCCTCGGGCATCTCCTCCTGGTAAAGATGTTTCCTCGGGCGGCTCCTCCTGGTAAAGGTGTTTCCCTGCTCGGGGAGCTCCTCCTGGTAAAGGTGTTTCCCTCCCCGGGCAGCTCTTCCTGCTAAAGGTATTTCCTCGGGCAGCTCCTCCTGGTAAAGGTGTTTCCCTCTCGGGCATCTCCTCCTGGTAAAGGTGTTTCCCTCCTCCGGGAGCTGCTCCTGGTAAAGGTGTTTCCCTCCTCGGGCAGCTCCTCCTGGTAGAGGTGTTTCCCTCCTCGGCCAGCTTCTCCTGGTAAAGGTGTTTCCCTCCTCGGGCAGCTCCTCCTGGTAAAGGAGTTTCCCTCCTCGGGTAGCCTCACCTGGTAAAGGTATTCCCTCCTCGGGCAGCTCCCCCTGGTAAAGGTGTTTCCCTCTTCGGGCAGTTCCTCCTGGTAATGGTGTTTCCCTCCTCGGGCAGCTCCTCCTGGTAAAGGTGTTTCCCTCCTCGTGCAGCTCCTCCTGGTGAAGGTGTTTCCTCGGGCATCTCCACCCTGTAAAGGTTTTTCCCTCCTCTGGTAGCTCCTCCTGGTAAAGGTGTATCCCTCCTCGCGTAGCTCCTCCTGGGAAAGGTGTCTCCTCGGGCAGCTCCTCCTGGTAAAGGTGTTTCCTCGGGCAGATCCTCGGGGAGATCCTCCTTGTAAAGGTGTTTCCTCGTGCAGCTCCTGCTGATAAAGGTGTTTCCTCGGGCAGCTCCTCCTGGTAAAGGTTTTCCCCGCCTCGGGCAGCTCCTCCTGGTAAACGTGTTTCCTCGGGCAGCTCCTCCTGATGAAGGTGTTTCCTCGGGCAGCTTCTCCTGGTAAATGTGTATCTCTCCTCGGGCAGCTCCACCAGGTAAAGGTGTTTCCCTCCGCGGGCAGCTCCTCCTGGTAAAGGTGTTTCCCTCCTCGGGCAGCTCCTTCTGGTAAAGGTGTTTCCTTGGGCAGCTCCTCCTAGTAAAGGTGTTTCCCTCCTCGGGTAGCTCCTCCTGTTAAAGGTGTTTCCCTCCTCGGGCAGATCCTCCTGGTAAAGGTGTTTCCACGGGAAGCCTCACCTGGTAAAGGTGCTCCCTCCTCGGTCCTCTCCCCCGGTACAGGTGTTTCCGTCCTCGGGCAGCTCATCCTGGTAAAGGTATTTCCCTCCTCGGGCTGATCCTCCTGGTAAAGGTGTTTCCTCGGGCTGCCTCTCCTGGTAAATGTGTTCCCTCCTCGGGCAGCTCCGCCTGGTAAAGGTGCTCCCTCCTCGGTCCTCTCCCCCTGGTACAGGTGTTTCCGTCCTCGGACAGCTCATCCTGGTAAAGGTGTTTCCCTCCTCGGGCAGATCCTCCTGGTAAAGGTGTTTCCACGGGAAGCCTCACCTGGTAAAAGATGTTCCCTCCTCGGTCCGCTCCCCCTGGTGCAGGTGTTTCCGTCCTCGGGCAGCTCATCCTGGTAAAGGTGTTTCCCTCCTCGGGCAGATCCTCCTGGTAAAGGTGTTTCCTCGGGCTGCCTCTCCTGGTAAATGTGTTCCCTCCTCGGGCAGCTGCTCCTGGTAAAGTTGTTTCCCTCCTCGGACAGCTCATCCTGGTAAAGGTGTTTCCCTCCTCGGGCAACTCCTCCTGTTAAAGGTGTTTCCCTGCTCGAGCAGCTCCTCCTGGTAAAGGTGTTTCCTCGGGCAGATCCTCCTGGTAAAGGTGTTCCCTCGGGCAACTCCTCCTGGTAAAGGTGGTTCCTCGGTCCGATTCTCCTTGTAAAGGTGTTTCCTCGGGCAGCTACTCCTGGTAAAGGCCTTTCCTCGGGCAGCTTCTCCTGGTAAAGGTGTTTCCCTCCTCGGGCAGATCCTCCTGGTAAAGGTGTTTCCTTCCTCGGACAGATCCTCCTGATAAAGGTGTTTCCTCGGGAAGCCTCTCCTGGTAAAGGTGTTGACGTCCTCGGGCAGATCATCCTGGTAAAGGTGTTTCCCTCCTCGGGCAGCTCCTCCTGGTAAAGGTGTTTCCTCGGGCAGCCTCTCCTGGTAAAGGTGTTTCCCTCCTCGGGCAGCTCATCCTCGTTAGGATGTTTCCTCCGGCAGCTCCTCCTGGTAAAGGTGTTTCCCTCCTCGGGTAGCTCCTCCTGGTAAAGGTGTTTCCCTCCTCGAGCAGCTCCTCCTGGTAAAGGTGTTTCCTCGGGCAGATCCTCCTGGTAAAGGTGTTCCCTCGGGCAACTCCTCCTGGTAAAGGTGGTTCCTCGGTCCGATTCTCCTTGTAAAGGTGCTTCCTCGGGCAGCTACTCCTGGTAAAGGCCTTTCCTCGGGAAGTTGCTCCTGGTAAAGGTGTTTCCCTCCTCGGGCAGCTCCTCCTGGTAAAGGTGTTTCCTCGGGCAGCTCCTCCTGGTAAAGGTGTTCCCTCGGGCAACTCCTCCTGGTAAAGGTGGTTCCTCAGTCCGATTCTCCTTGTAAAGGTGTTTCCTCGGGCAGCTACTCCTGGTAAAGGCCTTTCCTCGGGAAGTTGCACCTGGTAAAGTTGTTTCCCTCCTCGGGCAGCTCCTCCTGGTTAAGGTGTTTCCACGGGAAGCCTCACCTGGTAAAAGATGTTCCCTCCTCGGTCCGCTCCCCCTGGTGCAGGTGTTTCCGTCCTCGGGCAGCTCATCCTGGTAAAGGTGTTTCCCTCCTCGGGCAGATCCTCCTGGTAAAGGTGTTTCCTCGGGCTGCCTCTCCTGGTAAATGTGTTCCCTCCTCGGGCAGCTGCTCCTGGTAAAGTTGTTTCCCTCCTCGGACAGCTCATCCTGGTAAAGGTGTTTCCCTCCTCGGGCAACTCCTCCTGTTAAAGGTGTTTCCCTGCTCGAGCAGCTCCTCCTGGTAAAGGTGTTTCCTCGGGCAGATCCTCCTGGTAAAGGTGTTCCCTCGGGCAACTCCTCCTGGTAAAGGTGGTTCCTCGGTCCGATTCTCCTTGTAAAGGTGTTTCCTCGGGCAGCTACTCCTGGTAAAGGCCTTTCCTCGGGCAGCTTCTCCTGGTAAAGGTGTTTCCCTCCTCGGGCAGATCCTCCTGGTAAAGGTGTTTCCTTCCTCGGACAGATCCTCCTGATAAAGGTGTTTCCTCGGGAAGCCTCTCCTGGTAAAGGTGTTGACGTCCTCGGGCAGATCATCCTGGTAAAGGTGTTTCCCTCCTCGGGCAGCTCCTCCTGGTAAAGGTGTTTCCTCGGGCAGCCTCTCCTGGTAAAGGTGTTTCCCTCCTCGAGCAGCTCCTCCTGGTAAAGGTGTTTCCTCGGGCAGATCCTCCTGGTAAAGGTGTTCCCTCGGGCAACTCCTCCTGGTAAAGGTGTTTCCCTCCTCGGGTAGCTCCTCCTGGTAAAGGTGTTTCCCTCCTCGAGCAGCTCCTCCTGGTAAAGGTGTTTCCTCGGGCAGATCCTCCTGGTAAAGGTGTTCCCTCGGGCAACTCCTCCTGGTAAAGGTGGTTCCTCGGTCCGATTCTCCTTGTAAAGGTGCTTCCTCGGGCAGCTACTCCTGGTAAAGGCCTTTCCTCGGGAAGTTGCTCCTGGTAAAGGTGTTTCCCTCCTCGGGCAGCTCCTCCTGGTAAAGGTGTTTCCTCGGGCAGCTCCTCCTGGTAAAGGTGTTCCCTCGGGCAACTCCTCCTGGTAAAGGTGGTTCCTCAGTCCGATTCTCCTTGTAAAGGTGTTTCCTCGGGCAGCTACTCCTGGTAAAGGCCTTTCCTCGGGAAGTTGCACCTGGTAAAGTTGTTTCCCTCCTCGGGCAGCTCCTCCTGGTTAAGGTGTTTCCTCGGGCAGCTTCTCCTGGTAAAGGTGTTTCCCTCCTCGGGCAGATCCTCCTGGTAAAGGTGTTCCTCTCCTCGGGCAGCTCCTCCTGGAAAAAGGTGTTTCTCTCCTCGGGCAACTCCTCCTGGGAAAGGTGTCTCCTTGGGCAGCTACTCCTGGTAAAGGTGTTTCCTGGGGCAGCTACTCCTGGTAAAGGTGTTTCCTCGGGCAGATCCTCCTTGTAAAGGTGTTTCCTCGTGCAGCTCCTCCTGGTAAAGGTGTTCCCTCGGGCAGCCTCTCCTGGTAAAGGTGGTTCCTCGGTCCGATTCTCCTTGTAAAGGTGTTTCCTCGGGCAGCTACTCCTGGTAAAGGCCTTTCCTCGGGAAGTTGCTCCTGGTAAAGGTGTTTCCCTCCTCGGGCAGCTCCTCCTGGTAAAGGTTTTTCCTCGGGCAGCCTCTCCTGGTAAAGGTGTTTCCCACCTCGGGCAGCTCATCCTCGTTAGGATGTTTCCTCCGGCAGCTCCTCCTTATAAAAGGTGTTTCCCTCGTCGGGTAGCTCCTCCTGGTAAAGGTGTTTCCATCATCGGGCAGCTCCTCCTGGGAAAGGTGTCTCCTCGGGCGGCTCCTCCTGGTAAAGGTGTTTCCTGGTGCAGCTCCTCCTGGTAAAAGTGTTTCTTCGGGCAGCTTCTACTGGTAAAGGTGTTTCCCTGCTCGGGCAGCTCCTCCTGGTAAAGGTGTTTCCCTCCCCGGGCAGCTCTTCCTGCTAAAGGTGTTTCCTTCAGCAGCTCCTCCTGGTAAAGGTGTTTCCCTCCTCGGGCAGCTCCTCCTGGTAAAGGTGTTTCCCTCCTCGGGTAGCTCCTCCTGGTAAAGTGTGTCCTCGGGAAGCTCCTCCTGCTGAAGGTGTTACCCTCCTTGGGTAGCTTCTCCTGGTAAAGGTGTTTCCCTCCTCGGGTAGCTCCTCCTTGTAAAGGTGTTTCCCTCCTCCAGCAGCTCCTCCTGGTAAAGGTGTTTCCCTCCTCGAGCAGCTCCTCCTGGTAAAGGTGTTTCCTCGGGCAGCTTCTCCTGGTAAATGTGTTTCCCTCCTCGGGCAGATCCTCCTGGTAAAGGTGTTTCCTTCCTCGGACAGATCCTCCTGGTAAAGGTGTTTCCTCGGGAAGCCTCTCCTGGTAAAGGTGTTGACGTCCTCGGGCAGATCATCCTGGTAAAGGTGTTTCCCTCCTCGGGCAGCTCCTCCTGGTAAAGGTGTTTCCTCGGGCAGCCTCTCCTGGTAAAGGTGTTTCCCTCCTCGGGCAGCTCATCCTCGTTAGGATGTTTCCTCCGGCAGCTCCTCCTGGTAAAGGTGTTTCCCTCCTCGGGTAGCTCCTCCTGGTAAAGGTGTTTCCCTCCTCGAGCAGCTACTCCTGATAAAGGTGTTTCCTCGGGCAGATCCTCCTGGTAAAGGTGTTCCCTCGGGCAACTCCTCCTGGTAAAGGTGTTTCCCTCCCCGTGCAGCTCTTCCTGCTAAAGGTGTTTCCTTCAGCAGCTCCTCCTGGTAGAGGTGTTTCCCTCCTCGGGCAGCTCCTCCTGGTAAAGGTGTTTCCTCCTCGGGTAGCTCCTCCTGGTAAAGTGTGTCCTCAGGAAGCTCCTCCTGCTGAAGGTGTTTCCCTCCTTGGGTAGCTCCTCCTGGTAATGGTGTTTCCCTCCTTGGGTAGCTCCTCCTGGTAAAGGTGTTTCCCTCCTCGAGCAGCTCCTCCTGGTAAAGGTGTTTCCTCGGGCAGCTGCTCCTGGTAAAGGTGTTCCCTCGGGCAACTCCTCCTGGTAAAGGTGGTTCCTCGGTCCGATTCTCCTTGTAAAGGTGTTTCCTCGGGCAGCTACTCCTGGTAAAGGCCTTTCTTCGGGCAGTTGCTCCTGGTAAAGGTGTTTCCCTCCTCGGGCAGCTCCTCCTGGGAAAGGTGTCTCCTTTGGCGGCTCCTCCTGGTAAAGGTGTTTCCTGGGGCAGCTCCTCCTGGTAAAGGTGTTTCCTCAGGGAGCTTCTCCTGGTAAAGGTGTTTCCCTGCTCGGGCAGCTCCTCCTGGTAAAGGTGTTTCCCTCCCCGGGCAGCTCTTCCTGCTAAAGGTGTTTCCTTCAGCAGCTCCTCCTGGTAAAGGTGTTTCCCTCCTCGGGCAGCTCCTCCTGGTAAAGGTGTTTCCCTCCTCGGGCAGCTCCTCCTGGTAAAGTGTGTCCTCGGGCAGCTCCTCCTGGTAAAGATGTTTCCTCGGGCAGGTCCTGCTGGTAAAGTGTGTCCTCGGGCATCTCCTCCTGGTAAAGATGTTTCCTCGGGCGGCTCCTCCTGGTAAAGGTGCTTCCCTGCTCGGGCAGCTCCTCCTGGTAAAGGTGTTTCCCTCCCCGGGCAGCTCTTCCATCTAAAGGTATTTCCTCGGGCAGCTCCTCCTGGTAAAGGTGTTTCCCTCTCGGGTATCTCCTCCTGGTAAAGGTGTTTCCCTCCTCCGGGAGCTCCTCCTGGTAAAGGTGTTTCCCTCCTCGGGCAGCTCCTCCTGGTAGAGGTGTTTCCCTCCTCGGGCAGCTCCTCCTGGTAAAGGAGTTTCCCTCCTCGGGTAGCCTCACCTGGTAAAGGTATTCCCTCCTCGGGCAGCTCCCCCTGGTAAAGGTGTTTCCCTCTTCGGGCAGTTGCTCCTGGTAATGGTGTTTCCCTCCTCGGGCAGCTCCTCCTGGTAAAGGTGTTTCCCTCCTCGTGCAGCTCCTCCTGGTGAAGGTGTTTCCTAGGGCATCTCCACCCTGTAAAGGATTTTCCCTCCTCTGGTAGCTCCTCCTGGTAAAGGTGTATCCCTCCTCGGGTAGCTCCTCCTGGGAAAGGTGTCTCCTCGGGCAGCTCCTCCTGGTAAAGGTGTTTCCTCGGGCAGATCCTCCTTGTAAAGGTGTTTCCTCGGGCAGCTCCTCCTGATAAAGGTGTTTCCTCGGGCAGCTCCACCTGGTAAAGGTTTTCCCCGCCTCGGGCAGCTCCTCCTGGTAAACGTGTTTCCTCGGGCAGCTCCTCCTGGTGAAGGTGTTTCCTCGGGCAGCTTCTCCTGGTAAATGTGTATCCCTCCTCGGGCAGCTCCACCAGGTAAAGGTGTTTCCCTCCGCGGGCAGCTCCTCCTGGTAAAGGTGTTTCCCTCCTCGGGCAGCTCCTTCTGGTAAAGGTGTTTCCTCGGGGAGCATCTCCTGGTAAATGTGTTTCCCTGCTAGGGCTGCTCCCCCTGGTAAAGGTGTTTCCTCGCGCAGCTCCTCGGGGACATCCTCCTTGTAAAGGTGTTTCCTCGTGCAGCTCCTGCTGATAAAGGTGTTTCCTCGGGCAGATCCTCCTGGTAAAGGTTTTCCCCGCCTCGGGCAGCTCCTCCTGGTAAACGTGTTTCCTCGGGCAGCTCCTCCTGGTGAAGGTGTTTCCTCGGGCAGCTTCTCCTGGTAAATGTGTATCCCTCCTCGGGCAGCTCCACCAGGTAAAGGTGTTTCCCTCCGCGGGCAGCTCCTCCTGGTAAAGGTGTTTCCCTCCTCGGGCAGCTCCTTCTAGTAAAGGTGTTTCCTCGGGCAGCTCCTCCTAGTAAAGGTGTTTCCCTCCTCAGGTAGCTCCTCCTGTTAAAGGTGTTTCCCTCCTCGGGCAGATCCTCCTGGTAAAGGTGTTTCCACGGGAAGCCTCACCTGGTAAAGGTGCTCCCTCCTCGGTCCTCTCCCCCTGGTACAGGTGTTTCCGTCCTCGGGCAGCTCATCCTGGTAAAGGTATTTCCCTCCTCGGGCTGATCCTCCTGTTAAAGGTGTTTCCTCGGGCTGCCTCTCCTGGTAAATGTGTTCCCTCCTCGGGCAGCTCCTCCTGGTAAAGGTGTTTCCCTCCTCGGACAGGTCATCCTGGTAAAGGTGTTTCCCTCCTCGGGCAGATCCTCCTGGTAAAGGTGTTTCCACGGGAAGCCTCACCTGGTAAAGATGTTCCCTCCTCGGTCCGCTCCCCCTGGTGCAGGTGTTTCCGTCCTCGGGCAGCTCATCCTGGTAAAGGTGTTTCCCTCCTCGGGCAGATCCTCCTGGTAAAGGTGTTTCCTTGGGCTGCCTCTCCTGGTAAATGTGTTCCCTCCTCGGGCAGCTGCTCCTGGTAAAGGTGTTTCCCTCCTCGGACAGCTCATCCTGGTAAAGGTGTTTCCCTCCTCGGACAGCTCATCCTGGTAAAGGTGTTTCCCTCCTCGGGCAACTCCTCCTGTTAAAGGTGTTTCCCTCCTCGAGCAGCTCCTCCTGGTAAAGGTGTTTCCTCGGGCAGATCCTCCTGGTAAAGGTGTTCCCTCGGGCAACTCCTCCTGGTAAAGATGGTTCCTCGGTCCGATTCTCCTTGTAAAGGTGTTTCCTCGGGCAGCTACTCCTGGTAAAGGCCTTTCCTCGGGAAGTTGCACCTGGTAAAGTTGTTTCCCTCCTCGGGCAGCTCCTCCTGGTTAAGGTGTTTCCTCGGGCAGCTTCTCCTGTTAAAGGTGTTTCCCTCCTCGGGCAGATCCTCCTGGTAAAGGTGTTTCCTTCCTCGGACAGATCCTCCTGATAAAGGTGTTTCCTCGGGAAGCCTCTCCTGGTAAAGGTGTTGACGTCCTCGGGCTGATCATCCTGGTAAAGGTGTTTCCCTCCTCGGGCAGCTCCTGCTGGTAAAGGTGTTTCCTCGGGCAGCCTCTCCTGGTAGAGGTGTTTCCCTCCTCGGGCAGCTCATCCTCGTTAGGATGTTTCCTCCGGCAGCTCCTCCTGGTAAAGGTGTTTCCCTCCTCGGGTAGCTCCTCCTGGTAAAGGTGTTTCCCTCCTCGAGCAGCTCCTCCTGATAAAGGTGTTTCCTCGGGCAGATCCTCCTGGTAAAGGTGTTCCCTCGGGCAACTCCTCCTGGTAAAGGTGGTTCCTCGGTCCGATTCTCCTTGTAAAGGTGTTTCCTCGGGCAGCTACTCCTGGTAAAGGCCTTTCCTCGGGAAGTTGCTCCTGGTAAAGGTGTTTCCCTCCTCGGGCAGCTCCTCCTGGTAAAGGTGTTTCCTCGGGCAGCTTCTCCTGCTAAAGGTGTTTCCTCGGGCAGCTACTCCTGGTAAAGGCCTTTCCTCGGGAAGTTGCTCCTGGTAAAGGTGTTTCCCTCCTCGGGCGGCTCCTCCTGGTGAAGGTGTTTCCTGGTGCAGCTCCTCCTGGTAAAAGTGTTTCCTCGGGGAGCTTCTCCTGGTAAAGGTGTTTCCCTCCTCGGGTAGCTCCTCCTGGTAAAGGTGTTTCCCTCCTCGGGTAGCTCCTCCTGGTAAAGGTGTTTCCCTCTTCGAGGAGCTCCTCCTGGTAAAGGTGTTTCCTCGGGCAGCTGCTCCTGGTAAAGGTGTTCCCTCGGGCAACTCCTCCTGGTAAAGGTGGTTCCTCGGTCCGATTCTCCTTGTAAAGGTGTTTCCTCGGGCAGCTACTCCTGGTAAAGGCCTTTCTTCGGGCAGTTGCTCCTGGTAAAGGTGTTTCCCTCCTCGGGCAGCTCCTCCTGGGAAAGGTGTCTCCTTTGGCGGCTCCTCCTGGTAAAGGTGTTTCCTGGGGCAGCTCCTCCTGGTAAAGGTGTTTCGTCAGGGAGCTTCTCCTGGTAAAGGTGTTTCCCTGCTCGGGCAGCTCCTCCTGGTAAAGGTGTTTCCCTCCCCGGGCAGCTCTTCCTGCTAAAGGTGTTTCCTTCAGCAGCTCCTCCTGGTAAAGGTGTTTCCCTCCTCGGGCAGCTCCTCCTGGTAAAGGTGTTTCCCTCCTCGGGCAGCTCCTCCTGGTAAAGTGTGTCCTCGGGCAGCTCCTCCTGGTAAAGATGTTTCCTCGGGCAGGTCCTGCTGGTAAAGTGTGTCCTCGGGCATCTCCTCCTGGTAAAGATGTTTCCTCGGGCGGCTCCTCCTGGTAAAGGTGTTTCCCTGCTCGGGGAGCTCCTCCTGGTAAAGGTGTTTCCCTCCCCGGGCAGCTCTTCCTGCTAAAGGTATTTCCTCGGGCAGCTCCTCCTGGTAAAGGTGTTTCCCTCTCGGGCATCTCCTCCTGGTAAAGGTGTTTCCCTCCTCCGGGAGCTGCTCCTGGTAAAGGTGTTTCCCTCCTCGGGCAGCTCCTCCTGGTAGAGGTGTTTCCCTCCTCGGCCAGCTTCTCCTGGTAAAGGTGTTTCCCTCCTCGGGCAGCTCCTCCTGGTAAAGGAGTTTCCCTCCTCGGGTAGCCTCACCTGGTAAAGGTATTCCCTCCTCGGGCAGCTCCCCCTGGTAAAGGTGTTTCCCTCTTCGGGCAGTTCCTCCTGGTAATGGTGTTTCCCTCCTCGGGCAGCTCCTCCTGGTAAAGGTGTTTCCCTCCTCGTGCAGCTCCTCCTGGTGAAGGTGTTTCCTCGGGCATCTCCACCCTGTAAAGGTTTTTCCCTCCTCTGGTAGCTCCTCCTGGTAAAGGTGTATCCCTCCTCGCGTAGCTCCTCCTGGGAAAGGTGTCTCCTCGGGCAGCTCCTCCTGGTAAAGGTGTTTCCTCGGGCAGATCCTCGGGGAGATCCTCCTTGTAAAGGTGTTTCCTCGTGCAGCTCCTGCTGATAAAGGTGTTTCCTCGGGCAGCTCCTCCTGGTAAAGGTTTTCCCCGCCTCGGGCAGCTCCTCCTGGTAAACGTGTTTCCTCGGGCAGCTCCTCCTGATGAAGGTGTTTCCTCGGGCAGCTTCTCCTGGTAAATGTGTATCTCTCCTCGGGCAGCTCCACCAGGTAAAGGTGTTTCCCTCCGCGGGCAGCTCCTCCTGGTAAAGGTGTTTCCCTCCTCGGGCAGCTCCTTCTGGTAAAGGTGTTTCCTTGGGCAGCTCCTCCTAGTAAAGGTGTTTCCCTCCTCGGGTAGCTCCTCCTGTTAAAGGTGTTTCCCTCCTCGGGCAGATCCTCCTGGTAAAGGTGTTTCCACGGGAAGCCTCACCTGGTAAAGGTGCTCCCTCCTCGGTCCTCTCCCCCGGTACAGGTGTTTCCGTCCTCGGGCAGCTCATCCTGGTAAAGGTATTTCCCTCCTCGGGCTGATCCTCCTGGTAAAGGTGTTTCCTCGGGCTGCCTCTCCTGGTAAATGTGTTCCCTCCTCGGGCAGCTCCGCCTGGTAAAGGTGCTCCCTCCTCGGTCCTCTCCCCCTGGTACAGGTGTTTCCGTCCTCGGACAGCTCATTCTGGTAAAGGTGTTTCCCTCCTCGGGCAGATCCTCCTGGTAAAGGTGTTTCCACGGGAAGCCTCACCTGGTAAAGATGTTCCCTCCTCGGTCCGCTCCCCCTGGTGCAGGTGTTTCCGTCCTCGGGCAGCTCATCCTGGTAAAGGTGTTTCCCTCCTCGGGCAGATCCTCCTGGTAAAGGTGTTTCCTCGGGCTGCCTCTCCTGGTAAATGTGTTCCCTCCTCGGGCAGCTGCTCCTGGTAAAGTTGTTTCCCTCCTCGGACAGCTCATCCTGGTAAAGGTGTTTCCCTCCTCGGGCAACTCCTCCTGTTAAAGGTGTTTCCCTGCTCGAGCAGCTCCTCCTGGTAAAGGTGTTTCCTCGGGCAGATCCTCCTGGTAAAGGTGTTCCCTCGGGCAACTCCTCCTGGTAAAGGTGGTTCCTCGGTCCGATTCTCCTTGTAAAGGTGTTTCCTCGGGCAGCTACTCCTGGTAAAGGCCTTTCCTCGGGCAGCTTCTCCTGGTAAAGGTGTTTCCCTCCTCGGGCAGATCCTCCTGGTAAAGGTGTTTCCTTCCTCGGGCAGCTCCTCCTGATAAAGGTGTTTCCTCGGGCAGCCTCTCCTGGTAAAGGTGTTTCCCTCCTCGGGCAGATCATCCTCGTTAGGATGTTTCCTCCGGCAGCTCCTCCTGGTAAAGGTGTTTCCCTCCTCGGGTAGCTCCTCCTGGTAAAGGTGTTTCCCTCCTCGAGCAGCTCCTCCTGGTAAAGGTGTTTCCTCGGGCAGATCCTCCTGGTAAAGGTGTTCCCTCGGGCAACTCCTCCTGGTAAAGGTGGTTCCTCGGTCCGATTCTCCTTGTAAAGGTGCTTCCTCGGGCAGCTACTCCTGGTAAAGGCCTTTCCTCGGGAAGTTGCTCCTGGTAAAGGTGTTTCCCTCCTCGGGCAGCTCCTCCTGGTAAAGGTGTTTCCTCGGGCAGCTCCTCCTGGTAAAGGTGTTCCCTCGGGCAACTCCTCCTGGTAAAGGTGGTTCCTCAGTCCGATTCTCCTTGTAAAGGTGTTTCCTCGGGCAGCTACTCCTGGTAAAGGCCTTTCCTCGGGCAGTTGCTCCTGGTAAAGGTGTTTCCCTCCTCGGGCAGCTCCTCCTGGTTAAGGTGTTTCCTCGGGCAGCTTCTCCTGGTAAAGGTGTTTCCCTCCTCGGGCAGATCCTCCTGGTAAAGGTGTTCCTCTCCTCGGGCAGCTCCTCCTGGAAAAAGGTGTTTCTCTCCTCGGGCAACTCCTCCTGGGAAAGGTGTCTCCTTGGGCAGCTACTCCTGGTAAAGGTGTTTCCTGGGGCAGCTACTCCTGGTAAAGGTGTTTCCTCGGGCAGATCCTCCTTGTAAAGGTGTTTCCTCGTGCAGCTCCTCCTGATAAAGGTGTTTCCTCCGGCAGCTTCTCCTGCTGAAGGTGTTTACCTCCTTGGGTATCTCCTCCTGGGAAAGGTGCTTCCCTCCTCGGGTAGCTCCTCCTGGTAAAGGTGTTTCCCTCCTCGAGCAGCTCCTCCTGGTAAAGGTGTTTCCTCGGGCAGATCTTCCTGGTAAAGGTGTTCCCTCGGGCAACTCCTCCTGGTAAAGGTGGTTCCTCGGTCTGATTCTCCTTGTAAAGGTGTTTCCTCGGGCAGCTACTCCTGGTAAAGGCCTTTCCTCGGGAAGTTGCACCTGGTAAAGTTGTTTCCCTCCTCGGGCAGCTCCTCCTGGTTAAGGTGTTTCCTCGGGCAGCTTCTCCTGGTAAAGGTGTTTCCCTCCTCGGGCAGATCCTCCTGGTAAAGGTGTTTCCTTCCTCGGACAGATCCTCCTGATAAAGGTGTTTCCTCGGGAAGCCTCTCCTGGTAAAAGTGTTGACGTCCTCGGGCAGATCATCCTGGTAAAGGTGTTTCCCTCCTCGGGCAGCTCCTCCTGGTAAAGGTGTTCCCTCGGGCAGCCTCTCCTGGTAAAGGTGGTTCCTCGGTCCGATTCTCCTTGTAAAGGTGTTTCCTCGGGCAGCTACTCCTGGTAAAGGCCTTTCCTCGGGAAGTTGCTCCTGGTAAAGGTGTTTCCCTCCTCGGGCAGCTCCTCCTGGTAAAGGTTTTTCCTCGGGCAGCCTCTCCTGGTAAAGGTGTTTCCCTCCTCGGGCAGCTCATCCTCGTTAGGATGTTTCCTCCGGCAGCTCCTCCTTATAAAAGGTGTTTCCCTCGTCGGGTAGCTCCTCCTGGTAAAGGTGTTTCCATCATCGGGCAGCTCCTCCTGGGAAAGGTGTCTCCTCGGGCGGCTCCTCCTGGTAAAGGTGTTTCCTGGTGCAGCTCCTCCTGGTAAAAGTGTTTCTTCGGGCAGCTTCTACTGGTAAAGGTGTTTCCCTGCTCGGGCAGCTCCTCCTGGTAAAGGTGTTTCCCTCCCCGGGCAGCTCTTCCTGCTAAAGGTGTTTCCTTCAGCAGCTCCTCCTGGTAAAGGTGTTTCCCTCCTCGGGCAGCTCCTCCTGGTAAAGGTGTTTCCCTCCTCGGGTAGCTCCTCCTGGTAAAGTGTGTCCTCGGGAAGCTCCTCCTGCTGAAGGTGTTACCCTCCTTGGGTAGCTTCTCCTGGTAAAGGTGTTTCCCTCCTCGGGTAGCTCCTCCTTGTAAAGGTGTTTCCCTCCTCCAGCAGCTCCTCCTGGTAAAGGTGTTTCCTCGGGCAGTTGCTCTTGGTAAAGGTGTTCCCTCGGGCAACTCCTCCTGGTAAAGGTGGTTCCTCGGTCCGATTCTCCTTGTAAAGGTGTTTCCTCGGGCAGCTACTCCTGGTAAACGCCTTTCCTCGGGCAGTTGCTCCTGGTAAAGGTGTTTCCCTCCATGGGCAGCTCCTCCTGGGAAAGGTGTCTCCTTTGGCGGCTCCTCCTGGTAAAGGTGTTTCCTGGGGCAGCTCCTCCTGGTAAAGGTGTTTCCTCAGGGAGCTTCTCCTGGTAAAGGTGTTTCCCTGCTCGGGGAGCTCCTCCTGGTAAAGGTGTTTCCCTCCCCGGGCAGCTCTTCCTGCTAAAGGTATTTCCTCGGGCAGCTCCTCCTGGTAAAGGTGTTTCCCTCTCGGGCATCTCCTCCTGGTAAAGGTGTTTCCCTCCTCCGGGAGCTGCTCCTGGTAAAGGTGTTTCCCTCCTCGGGCAGCTCCTCCTGGTAGAGGTGTTTCCCTCCTCGGCCAGCTTCTCCTGGTAAAGGTGTTTCCCTCCTCGGGCAGCTCCTCCTGGTAAAGGAGTTTCCCTCCTCGGGTAGCCTCACCTGGTAAAGGTATTCCCTCCTCGGGCAGCTCCCCCTGGTAAAGGTGTTTCCCTCTTCGGGCAGTTCCTCCTGGTAATGGTGTTTCCCTCCTCGGGCAGCTCCTCCTGGTAAAGGTGTTTCCCTCCTCGTGCAGCTCCTCCTGGTGAAGGTGTTTCCTCGGGCATCTCCACCCTGTAAAGGTTTTTCCCTCCTCTGGTAGCTCCTCCTGGTAAAGGTGTATCCCTCCTCGCGTAGCTCCTCCTGGGAAAGGTGTCTCCTCGGGCAGCTCCTCCTGGTAAAGGTGTTTCCTCGGGCAGATCCTCGGGGAGATCCTCCTTGTAAAGGTGTTTCCTCGTGCAGCTCCTGCTGATAAAGGTGTTTCCTCGGGCAGCTCCTCCTGGTAAAGGTTTTCCCCGCCTCGGGCAGCTCCTCCTGGTAAACGTGTTTCCTCGGGCAGCTCCTCCTGATGAAGGTGTTTCCTCGGGCAGCTTCTCCTGGTAAATGTGTATCTCTCCTCGGGCAGCTCCACCAGGTAAAGGTGTTTCCCTCCGCGGGCAGCTCCTCCTGGTAAAGGTGTTTCCCTCCTCGGGCAGCTCCTTCTGGTAAAG
The DNA here is from genome assembly GCF_030028105.1 of Mobula birostris. Lineage (NCBI taxonomy): Eukaryota > Metazoa > Chordata > Chondrichthyes > Myliobatiformes > Myliobatidae > Mobula > Mobula birostris. Next base: position 7,867 of record NW_027276987.1, on the reverse strand, counting down.
GTGTTTCCTTGGGCAGCTCCTCCTAGTAAAGGTGTTTCCCTCCTCGGGTAGCTCCTCCTGTTAAAGGTGTTTCCCTCCTCGGGCAGATCCTCCTGGTAAAGGTGTTTCCACGGGAAGCCTCACCTGGTAAAGGTGCTCCCTCCTCGGTCCTCTCCCCCGGTACAGGTGTTTCCGTCCTCGGGCAGCTCATCCTGGTAAAGGTATTTCCCTCCTCGGGCTGATCCTCCTGGTAAAGGTGTTTCCTCGGGCTGCCTCTCCTGGTAAATGTGTTCCCTCCTCGGGCAGCTCCGCCTGGTAAAGGTGCTCCCTCCTCGGTCCTCTCCCCCTGGTACAGGTGTTTCCGTCCTCGGACAGCTCATCCTGGTAAAGGTGTTTCCCTCCTCGGGCAGATCCTCCTGGTAAAGGTGTTTCCACGGGAACCCTCACCTGGTAAAGATGTTCCCTCCTCGGTCCGCTCCCCCTGGTGCAGGTGTTTCCGTCCTCGGGCAGCTCATCCTGGTAAAGGTGTTTCCCTCCTCGGGCAGATCCTCCTGGTAAAGGTGTTTCCTCGGGCTGCCTCTCCTGGTAAATGTGTTCCCTCCTCGGGCAGCTGCTCCTGGTAAAGTTGTTTCCCTCCTCGGACAGCTCATCCTGGTAAAGGTGTTTCCCTCCTCGGGCAACTCCTCCTGTTAAAGGTGTTTCCCTGCTCGAGCAGCTCCTCCTGGTAAAGGTGTTTCCTCGGGCAGATCCTCCTGGTAAAGGTGTTCCCTCGGGCAACTCCTCCTGGTAAAGGTGGTTCCTCGGTCCGATTCTCCTTGTAAAGGTGTTTCCTCGGGCAGCTACTCCTGGTAAAGGCCTTTCCTCGGGCAGCTTCTCCTGGTAAAGGTGTTTCCCTCCTCGGGCAGATCCTCCTGGTAAAGGTGTTTCCTTCCTCGGACAGATCCTCCTGATAAAGGTGTTTCCTCGGGAAGCCTCTCCTGGTAAAGGTGTTGACGTCCTCGGGCAGATCATCCTGGTAAAGGTGTTTCCCTCCTCGGGCAGCTCCTCCTGGTAAAGGTGTTTCCTCGGGCAGCCTCTCCTGGTAAAGGTGTTTCCCTCCTCGGGCAGCTCATCCTCGTTAGGATGTTTCCTCCGGCAGCTCCTCCTGGTAAAGGTGTTTCCCTCCTCGGGTAGCTCCTCCTGGTAAAGGTGTTTCCCTCCTCGAGCAGCTCCTCCTGGTAAAGGTGTTTCCTCGGGCAGATCCTCCTGGTAAAGGTGTTCCCTCGGGCAACTCCTCCTGGTAAAGGTGGTTCCTCGGTCCGATTCTCCTTGTAAAGGTGCTTCCTCGGGCAGCTACTCCTGGTAAAGGCCTTTCCTCGGGAAGTTGCTCCTGGTAAAGGTGTTTCCCTCCTCGGGCAGCTCCTCCTGGTAAAGGTGTTTCCTCGGGCAGCTCCTCCTGGTAAAGGTGTTCCCTCGGGCAACTCCTCCTGGTAAAGGTGGTTCCTCAGTCCGATTCTCCTTGTAAAGGTGTTTCCTCGGGCAGCTACTCCTGGTAAAGGCCTTTCCTCGGGCAGTTGCTCCTGGTAAAGGTGTTTCCCTCCTCGGGCAGCTCCTCCTGGTTAAGGTGTTTCCTCGGGCAGCTTCTCCTGGTAAAGGTGTTTCCCTCCTCGGGCAGATCCTCCTGGTAAAGGTGTTCCTCTCCTCGGGCAGCTCCTCCTGGAAAAAGGTGTTTCTCTCCTCGGGCAACTCCTCCTGGGAAAGGTGTCTCCTTGGGCAGCTACTCCTGGTAAAGGTGTTTCCTGGGGCAGCTACTCCTGGTAAAGGTGTTTCCTCGGGCAGATCCTCCTTGTAAAGGTGTTTCCTCGTGCAGCTCCTCCTGATAAAGGTGTTTCCTCCGGCAGCTTCTCCTGCTGAAGGTGTTTACCTCCTTGGGTATCTCCTCCTGGGAAAGGTGCTTCCCTCCTCGGGTAGCTCCTCCTGGTAAAGGTGTTTCCCTCCTCGAGCAGCTCCTCCTGGTAAAGGTGTTTCCTCGGGCAGATCTTCCTGGTAAAGGTGTTCCCTCGGGCAACTCCTCCTGGTAAAGGTGGTTCCTCGGTCTGATTCTCCTTGTAAAGGTGTTTCCTCGGGCAGCTACTCCTGGTAAAGGCCTTTCCTCGGGAAGTTGCACCTGGTAAAGTTGTTTCCCTCCTCGGGCAGCTCCTCCTGGTTAAGGTGTTTCCTCGGGCAGCTTCTCCTGGTAAAGGTGTTTCCCTCCTCGGGCAGATCCTCCTGGTAAAGGTGTTTCCTTCCTCGGACAGATCCTCCTGATAAAGGTGTTTCCTCGGGAAGCCTCTCCTGGTAAAAGTGTTGACGTCCTCGGGCAGATCATCCTGGTAAAGGTGTTTCCCTCCTCGGGCAGCTCCTCCTGGTAAAGGTGTTCCCTCGGGCAGCCTCTCCTGGTAAAGGTGGTTCCTCGGTCCGATTCTCCTTGTAAAGGTGTTTCCTCGGGCAGCTACTCCTGGTAAAGGCCTTTCCTCGGGAAGTTGCTCCTGGTAAAGGTGTTTCCCTCCTCGGGCAGCTCCTCCTGGTAAAGGTTTTTCCTCGGGCAGCCTCTCCTGGTAAAGGTGTTTCCCTCCTCGGGCAGCTCATCCTCGTTAGGATGTTTCCTCCGGCAGCTCCTCCTTATAAAAGGTGTTTCCCTCGTCGGGTAGCTCCTCCTGGTAAAGGTGTTTCCATCATCGGGCAGCTCCTCCTGGGAAAGGTGTCTCCTCGGGCGGCTCCTCCTGGTAAAGGTGTTTCCTGGTGCAGCTCCTCCTGGTAAAAGTGTTTCTTCGGGCAGCTTCTACTGGTAAAGGTGTTTCCCTGCTCGGGCAGCTCCTCCTGGTAAAGGTGTTTCCCTCCCCGGGCAGCTCTTCCTGCTAAAGGTGTTTCCTTCAGCAGCTCCTCCTGGTAAAGGTGTTTCCCTCCTCGGGCAGCTCCTCCTGGTAAAGGTGTTTCCCTCCTCGGGTAGCTCCTCCTGGTAAAGTGTGTCCTCGGGAAGCTCCTCCTGCTGAAGGTGTTACCCTCCTTGGGTAGCTTCTCCTGGTAAAGGTGTTTCCCTCCTCGGGTAGCTCCTCCTTGTAAAGGTGTTTCCCTCCTCCAGCAGCTCCTCCTGGTAAAGGTGTTTCCTCGGGGCAGTTGCTCTTGGTAAAGGTGTTCCCTCGGGCAACTCCTCCTGGTACAGGTGGTTCCTCGGTCCGATTCTCCTTGTAAAGGTGTTTCCTCGGGCAGCTACTCCTGGTAAACGCCTTTCCTCGGGCCAGTTGCTCCTGGTAAAGGTGTTTCCCTCCATGGGCAGCTCCTCCTGGGAAAGGTGTCTCCTTTGGCGGCTCCTCCTGGTAAAGGTGTTTCCTGGGGCAGCTCCTCCTGGTAAAGGTGTTTCCTCAGGGAGCTTCTCCTGGTAAAGGTGTTTCCCTGCTCGGGGAGCTCCTCCTGGTAAAGGTGTTTCCCTCCCCGGGCAGCTCTTCCTGCTAAAGGTATTTCCTCGGGCAGCTCCTCCTGGTAAAGGTGTTTCCCTCTCGGGCATCTCCTCCTGGTAAAGGTGTTTCCCTCCTCCGGGAGCTGCTCCTGGTAAAGGTGTTTCCCTCCTCGGGCAGCTCCTCCTGGTAGAGGTGTTTCCCTCCTCGGCCAGCTTCTCCTGGTAAAGGTGTTTCCCTCCTCGGGCAGCTCCTCCTGGTAAAGGAGTTTCCCTCCTCGGGTAGCCTCACCTGGTAAAGGTATTCCCTCCTCGGGCAGCTCCCCCTGGTAAAGGTGTTTCCCTCTTCGGGCAGTTCCTCCTGGTAATGGTGTTTCCCTCCTCGGGCAGCTCCTCCTGGTAAAGGTGTTTCCCTCCTCGTGCAGCTCCTCCTGGTGAAGGTGTTTCCTCGGGCATCTCCACCCTGTAAAGGTTTTTCCCTCCTCTGGTAGCTCCTCCTGGTAAAGGTGTATCCCTCCTCGCGTAGCTCCTCCTGGGAAAGGTGTCTCCTCGGGCAGCTCCTCCTGGTAAAGGTGTTTCCTCGGGCAGATCCTCGGGGAGATCCTCCTTGTAAAGGTGTTTCCTCGTGCAGCTCCTGCTGATAAAGGTGTTTCCTCGGGCAGCTCCTCCTGGTAAAGGTTTTCCCCGCCTCGGGCAGCTCCTCCTGGTAAACGTGTTTCCTCGGGCAGCTCCTCCTGATGAAGGTGTTTCCTCGGGCAGCTTCTCCTGGTAAATGTGTATCTCTCCTCGGGCAGCTCCACCAGGTAAAGGTGTTTCCCTCCGCGGGCAGCTCCTCCTGGTAAAGGTGTTTCCCTCCTCGGGCAGCTCCTTCTGGTAAAGGTGTTTCCTTGGGCAGCTCCTCCTAGTAAAGGTGTTTCCCTCCTCGGGTAGCTCCTCCTGTTAAAGGTGTTTCCCTCCTCGGGCAGATCCTCCTGGTAAAGGTGTTTCCACGGGAAGCCTCACCTGGTAAAGGTGCTCCCTCCTCGGTCCTCTCCCCCGGTACAGGTGTTTCCGTCCTCGGGCAGCTCATCCTGGTAAAGGTATTTCCCTCCTCGGGCTGATCCTCCTGGTAAAGGTGTTTCCTCGGGCTGCCTCTCCTGGTAAATGTGTTCCCTCCTCGGGCAGCTCCGCCTGGTAAAGGTGCTCCCTCCTCGGTCCTCTCCCCCTGGTACAGGTGTTTCCGTCCTCGGACAGCTCATCCTGGTAAAGGTGTTTCCCTCCTCGGGCAGATCCTCCTGGTAAAGGTGTTTCCACGGGAAGCCTCACCTGGTAAAGATGTTCCCTCCTCGGTCCGCTCCCCCTGGTGCAGGTGTTTCCGTCCTCGGGCAGCTCATCCTGGTAAAGGTGTTTCCCTCCTCGGGCAGATCCTCCTGGTAAAGGTGTTTCCTCGGGCTGCCTCTCCTGGTAAATGTGTTCCCTCCTCGGGCAGCTGCTCCTGGTAAAGTTGTTTCCCTCCTCGGACAGCTCATCCTGGTAAAGGTGTTTCCCTCCTCGGGCAACTCCTCCTGTTAAAGGTGTTTCCCTGCTCGAGCAGCTCCTCCTGGTAAAGGTGTTTCCTCGGGCAGATCCTCCTGGTAAAGGTGTTCCCTCGGGCAACTCCTCCTGGTAAAGGTGGTTCCTCGGTCCGATTCTCCTTGTAAAGGTGTTTCCTCGGGCAGCTACTCCTGGTAAAGGCCTTTCCTCGGGCAGCTTCTCCTGGTAAAGGTGTTTCCCTCCTCGGGCAGATCCTCCTGGGAAAGGTGTCTCCTTTGGCGGCTCCTCCTGGTAAAGGTGTTTCCTGGGGCAGCTCCTCCTGGTAAAGGTGTTTCCTCAGGGAGCTTCTCCTGGTAAAGGTGTTTCCCTGCTCGGGGAGCTCCTCCTGGTAAAGGTGTTTCCCTCCCCGGGCAGCTCTTCCTGCTAAAGGTATTTCCTCGGGCAGCTCGTCCTGGTAAAGGTGTTTCCCTCTCGGGCATCTCCTCCTGGTAAAGGTGTTTCCCTCCTCCGGGAGCTGCTCCTGGTAAAGGTGTTTCCCTCCTCGGGCAGCTCCTCCTGGTAGAGGTGTTTCCCTCCTCGGCCAGCTTCTCCTGGTAAAGGTGTTTCCCTCCTCGGGCAGCTCCTCCTGGTAAAGGAGTTTCCCTCCTCGGGTAGCCTCACCTGGTAAAGGTATTCCCTCCTCGGGCAGCTCCCCCTGGTAAAGGTGTTTCCCTCTTCGGGCAGTTCCTCCTGGTAATGGTGTTTCCCTCCTCGGGCAGCTCCTCCTGGTAAAGGTGTTTCCCTCCTCGTGCAGCTCCTCCTGGTGAAGGTGTTTCCTCGGGCATCTCCACCCTGTAAAGGTTTTTCCCTCCTCTGGTAGCTCCTCCTGGTAAAGGTGTATCCCTCCTCGCGTAGCTCCTCCTGGGAAAGGTGTCTCCTCGGGCAGCTCCTCCTGGTAAAGGTGTTTCCTCGGGCAGATCCTCGGGGAGATCCTCCTTGTAAAGGTGTTTCCTCGTGCAGCTCCTGCTGATAAAGGTGTTTCCTCGGGCAGCTCCTCCTGGTAAAGGTTTTCCCCGCCTCGGGCAGCTCCTCCTGGTAAACGTGTTTCCTCGGGCAGCTCCTCCTGATGAAGGTGTTTCCTCGGGCAGCTTCTCCTGGTAAATGTGTATCTCTCCTCGGGCAGCTCCACCAGGTAAAGGTGTTTCCCTCCGCGGGCAGCTCCTCCTGGTAAAGGTGTTTCCCTCCTCGGGCAGCTCCTTCTGGTAAAGGTGTTTCCTTGGGCAGCTCCTCCTAGTAAAGGTGTTTCCCTCCTCGGGTAGCTCCTCCTGTTAAAGGTGTTTCCCTCCTCGGGCAGATCCTCCTGGTAAAGGTGTTTCCACGGGAAGCCTCACCTGGTAAAGGTGCTCCCTCCTCGGTCCTCTCCCCCGGTACAGGTGTTTCCGTCCTCGGGCAGCTCATCCTGGTAAAGGTATTTCCCTCCTCGGGCTGATCCTCCTGGTAAAGGTGTTTCCTCGGGCTGCCTCTCCTGGTAAATGTGTTCCCTCCTCGGGCAGCTCCGCCTGGTAAAGGTGCTCCCCTCCTCGGTCCTCTCCCCCTGGTACAGGTGTTTCCGTCCTCGGACAGCTCATCCTGGTAAAGGTGTTTCCCTCCTCGGGCAGATCCTCCTGGTAAAGGTGTTTCCACGGGAAGCCTCACCTGGTAAAGATGTTCCCTCCTCGGTCCGCTCCCCCTGGTGCAGGTGTTTCCGTCCTCGGGCAGCTCATCCTGGTAAAGGTGTTTCCCTCCTCGGGCAGATCCTCCTGGTAAAGGTGTTTCCTCGGGCTGCCTCTCCTGGTAAATGTGTTCCCTCCTCGGGCAGCTGCTCCTGGTAAAGTTGTTTCCCTCCTCGGACAGCTCATCCTGGTAAAGGTGTTCCCTCGGGCAACTCCTCCTGGTAAAGGTGGTTCCTCGGTCCGATTCTCCTTGTAAAGGTGTTTCCTCGGGCAGCTACTCCTGGTAAAGGCCTTTCCTCGGGCAGCTTCTCCTGGTAAAGGTGTTTCCCTCCTCGGGCAGCTCCTCCTGGTAAAGGTGTTTCCTCGGGCAGCCTCTCCTGGTAAAGGTGTTTCCCTCCTCGGGCAGCTCATCCTCGTTAGGATGTTTCCTCCGGCAGCTTCTACTGGTAAAGGTGTTTCCCTGCTCGGGCAGCTCCTCCTGGTAAAGGTGTTTCCCTCCTCCAGCAGCTCCTCCTGGTAAAGGTGTTTCCTCGGGCAGTTGCTCTTGGTAAAGGTGTTCCCTCGGGCAACTCCTCCTGGTAAAGGTGGTTCCTCGGTCCGATTCTCCTTGTAAAGGTGTTTCCTCGGGCAGCTACTCCTGGTAAAGGCCTTTCCTCGGGAAGTTGCTCCTGGTAAAGGTGTTTCCCTCCTCGGGCAGCTCCTCCTGGTAAAGGTTTTTCCTCGGGCAGCCTCTCCTGGTAAAGGTGTTTCCCTCCTCGGGCAGCTCATCCTCGTTAGGATGTTTCCTCCGGCAGCTCCTCCTGGTAAAGGTGTTTCCCTCCTCGGGTAGCTCCTCCTGGTAAAGGTGTTTCCCTCCTCGAGCAGCTCCTCCTGGTAAAGGTGTTTCCTCGGGCAGATCCTCCTGGTAAAGGTGTTCCCTCGGGCAACTCCTCCTGGTAAAGGTGGTTCCTCGGTCCGATTCTCCTTGTAAAGGTGCTTCCTCGGGCAGCTACTCCTGGTAAAGGCCTTTCCTCGGGAAGTTGCTCCTGGTAAAGGTGTTTCCCTCCTCGGGCAGCTCCTCCTGGTAAAGGTGTTTCCTCGGGCAGCTCCTCCTGGTAAAGGTGTTCCCTCGGGCAACTCCTCCTGGTAAAGGTGGTTCCTCAGTCCGATTCTCCTTGTAAAGGTGTTTCCTCGGGCAGCTACTCCTGGTAAAGGCCTTTCCTCGGGCAGTTGCTCCTGGTAAAGGTGTTTCCCTCCTCGGGCAGCTCCTCCTGGTTAAGGTGTTTCCTCGGGC
>NW_027276986.1:0-27500 GCF_030028105.1 Mobula birostris | reverse complement strand
TCAGACGTCTCCGTCTGAATGTGCAATCTGTAATAATTAAGGCATCTGTTAGTCTTGTGAGACCATGGATCTGCACCTGGAAAGTCTTCACTCTCCAGGGCGCAGGCCTGGGCAAGGTCGTGTGGAAGACCGGTAGTTGCCCATGCTGCAAGTCTCCCCTCTCCAAGCCACCGATGTTGTCCAAGGGAAGGACATTAGGACCCATACAGCTTGGCACCAGTGTCGTCGCAGAGCAATGTGTGGTTAAGTGCCTTGCTCAAGGACACAAGACGTTGCCTTGGCTGGGGCTCGAACTCACGATCTTCAGATCGCTAGTCCAATGCCTTAACCACTTGGCCACGTGCCCACATGATCTGTAATAAGTAGCATCTATAACAGGCCAGTCAATATACCCTAGAAATACAGTTGTATCCTAGTCATAGTCATAGTCATACTTCATTGATCCTGCTGGAAATTGGTTTTCGTTACAGTTGCACCATAAATAATAAATAGTAATAGAACCATAAATAGTTAAATAGTAATATGTAAATTATGCCAGGAAATAAGTCCAGGACCAGCCTACCGGCTCAGGGTGTCTGACCCTCCAAGGGAGGAGTTGTAAAGTTTGATGGCCACAGGCAGGAATGACTTCCTATGACGCTCTGTGCTGCATCTCGGTGGAATGAGTCTCTGGCTGAATGTACTCCTGTGCCCAACCAGTACATTATGTAGTGGATGGGAGACATTGTCCAAGATGGCATGCAACTTAGACAGCATCCTCTTTTCAGACACCACCGTGAGAGAGTCCAGTTCCATCCCCACAACATCACTGGTCTTACGAATGAGTTTGTTGATTCTGCTGGTGTCTGCTACCCTCAGCCTGCTGCCCCAGCACACAACAGCAAACATGATCACACTGGCCACCACAGACTCGTAGAACATCCTCAGCATCGTCCGGCAGATGTTAAAGGACCTCAGTCTCCTCAGGAAGTAGAGGGCATGAATTAAGCCAGTCTGATGACCTGAATTGAATTGACTTTATTTCTTAAATCCTTCACATACACGAGGAGTAAAAGTGGCTCCGTCTAAATGTGCGATCATCGTAATTTATAATAAATATTACAGTCAATATAACATAGAAATACACTCAGATCAGCGTGAGTTAATCAGTCTGATGGCCTGGTGGAAGAAGCTGTCCCAGAGCCTGTTGGTCCTGGCTTTTATGCTGCGGTACCGTTTCCCGGATGGTAGCAGCTGGAACAGTTTGTGGTTGGGGTGACTCGGGTCCCCAGTGATCCTTCGGGCTCTTTTTTCAGGGCCTGACTAGAGTTTTGTAAAGTTGCAATGTAACTGGCTGACTTTAAACCCCAATGCCTCGACTATTAAAAGACAAGACCTCTCAGTCACCCTCAGTATCCGAACAGAAGTTGAAAGGGGGTAGCCGCCCTTGGGTCTGGCTGGGAGCTTCCCCAGGCGAGGCGGGGAGAGGCATCGTCAGGCCTTTGGTCCCTGTAGTTCTCCATCCGACCGACGTGTCAACGCAGAGTCGGGCAGCCGGCGACTCCGCGGGGGACCCCGCAGTTGGGCGTCTTTCATCTCGGCCGGATGACTTTCGGGAGATCCGCGCCCTTCCCCAATTCGCCAGCAGTCGGGAAGGGAAGCGGAGCAATGAGGTGGGGTGGGTGGCGGCTAACAATCGTCAGGCTGCAGGTTTGACAGATTGACGAGCTGGCTGTTTGTCTGTGGTGGATTATCAGCAGACTGCTCGCCTGGCCGAGCTGCAGTCCCAGGCAGATGGTCCACCTGTGGCCCGGCTCTCTAATCCAAGCAGACGCGCTGGCATCGGTCGCGGCTCGATGGTTCACTGCCACGTTGCTAAATGGGACGGTCACTGCCTGAGAGAGAGAGAGACAGACAGACAGAGAGAGACAGACAGAGAGAGAGTCAGGCAGACAGACAGAGAGAGACAGAGAGAGAGACAGACAGACAGAGAGAGAGTCAGGCAGACAGAGAGAGAGAGACAGACAGACAGAGAGAGAGTCAGGCAGACAGAGAGAGAGGCAGACAGAGAGAGAGAGAAACACACACACATAGAGGGAAAGAGAGAGACAGGGGGGAGAGAAACAGAGAGAGGGGGGGAGAGAGAATGAAGGGAATCTGGCACCTTTAGTCTCGCTGCACAGAAATTCTAAGCACCGGCTCATCATGTTCTGTGGATGATGGCAACAACGCTGGAAATCCAAACACACACACACACACACACACACACAGTGTGACACACGTACATACACAGACGCACACTCTCTCTCTCACACACACACACACACACACGCACACACACACACACAACACACACACACACACACACACACGCACACACACACACACACACACACACACACACACAGTGTGACACACGTACATACACAGACGCACACTCTCTCTCTCACACACACACACACACACGCACACACACACACACAACACACACACACACACACACACACGCGCACACACACACACACACACACAGACAGTGTGACACACGTACATACACAGACGCACACTCTCTCTCTCACACACACACACACACACACGCACACACACACACAACACACACACACACACACACACACACGCGCACACACACACACACACACACACACAGTGTGACACACGTACATACACAGACGCACACTCTCTCTCTCACACACACACACACACGCACACACACACACACAACACACACACACACACACACACACACGCGCACACACACACACACACACACACAGTGTGACACACGTACATACACAGACGCACACTCTCTCTCTCACACACACACACACACGCACACACACACACAACACACACACACAGTGTGACACACGTACATACACAGACGCACACTCTCTCTCACACACACACACACACACACGCACACACACACACACAACACACACACGCACACACACACACAACACACACACACACAGTGTGACACACGTACATACACAGACGCACACTCTCTCTCTCACACACACACACACACACACAACACACACACACACAACACACACACACACAGAAGGACACACGTACATACACAGACGCACACTCTCTCTCTCACACACACACACTCACACAGTGCCGGAGGAACTCAGCAGGTCAGGCAGCATCTGTAGAAATGAATAAGCAGTTGACGTTTCGGGCCGAGACCTTTCAGTTTATTGTCACTTTGCATCCGGTACAGCACAAGAAAAACATAATAAGATATAGATAAAGACACATAAATAATAAAACAAACACAATTAATATAAATACATCAGATAGCTTACACACACGGATTGATTGTCTGTCCATAAAGTGACTCTGGGCACAGGAGTGTCTGTACAGAAGGTGACTCTGACAGGAAATGATAAAGTAGTGGTGGTTTGGGGGGTGTGGAGGGGTGGGTTAGAGGGTGGAGGTGTTGATCAGGCTCACTGCTTGGGGAAAGTCACTGCTTTTGAGTTTGGTGGGTCCTGGTATGGATGCCACATAGCCTCCTCTCGAAACGAACGCCAACATCACACCTGCCTTCCTCACCATCGACTCGTGGCTTAAACAGCTTTAAGTTGCTCAGCAGAAACATCACCAAGGACCTCACGGTTGAAGAAGTTTGGTGTGGGCCCCCAAAATTCTAAGGACTTTCTACAGGGGCACAATTGAGAGTATCCTGACTGGCTGCATCACTGCCTGGTACGGGAACTGTACCTCCCTCAGTCGCAGGACTCTGCAGAGAGTAGTGCGGACAGCCCAGCGCATCTGTAGATGTGAACTTCCCACGATTCAGGACAGTTACAGAGACAGGTGTGTAAAAAGGGCCCGAAGGATCATTGGGGACCCGAGTCACCCCAACCACAAACTGTTCCAGCTGCTACCATCCGGGAAACGGTACCGCAGCATAAAAGCCAGGACCAACAGGCTCCAGGACAGCTTCTTCTACCAGACCATCAGACTGATTAATTCACACTGATCTGAGTGTACTCTATATTACACTGACTGTTCTATTTATTATAAATTACTATGATTGCACACTGCACATTTAAACGGAGACGTAAAGATTTTTACTCCTCACGTATGTGCAGGATGAGAGAAATGAAGTCAATTCAATTCAAGTTAACCTTCAGGGAATCCTACAACAAGGACTCCCAAGTTCCTTTTACCTCAGATCTTTAAATTTTCTCACCAGTTTGGAAAACAGCCTCTGCCCAAGCAGCACAGATAACATTCCTAGAGGAACCGAGGTCGATAGCTCCTTTTGTCCACAGCTGCTGCGCAACCCCTCCAGTTTGCTTTCGTTCGCGTCTTTGAACACGCCATTGTTCACAGCCTTAATACAACAACTCTGTCATGGAAGATCTTTGGGCACAGAGCTCAGAAAAAGCGATGCAACGGACTATTAACATCGTTTGTTATGTCTCCCCTCTCGCTGTGAAACGGAGATACCTCTTTTTCCCTTATTAGAGAAAGAGAGAGAGCCTGTGGTATGTTGAATACCGGGTGAATGAGTAGTATTTGGGGTACTGCAAGTCTGTGTCTTTATTAATGCTTTGCTGCACGCTTGAGTGCTCGGTGGTGGGTGCTGATGCTTTTTTTTTGCCGGTGGGGGGAGGAGGGATCATTGCTTTAGTGCTGCTTACGCTTGGGAGGGAGGGGGAGTGGGGGGGGGGTGGACTTTGGGGTTCTAACATTTAACTGTTAATCATTCTTTGGGGGCACTCGTCTGCTTTTGTGGATGGTGTGTAAAGAAAAAGCATTTCAGGATGTATATTGTATACGTTTCTCTGACGTTAAATTGTACCCTTGAAACGCTGGAAACCTTTTCGTTGATATGCCCCTCGGGAAGTTTTGCCACGATGAAAACTCCTCTGTCAACACAAGTTGTTGTGACAACTTCACCCTCCTAGCTGACAATCAACACAGCTGCACCTCGGGGACGTGTGCTTAGCGAGCTCGCTGCAACACTATCTCTCTGTCTGCGCTCTGGCTGTCCAGCTCATCTCATATCACGAGCAGCGCGGCAGATAAAGTGGCGCGTATAGTCTCGGGGTGTCGGAGTTCAGGGTTCAGTTATGACGCCACCGCCAAGGAGTTTCTACGTCCTCCCGGTGAACACGTGGGTTTCCTCCGGGTGCTCCGGTTTCCACCCACAGTCCAAAGGCGTACCGGTTAGTCGGTTACTTGGTCGTTGTATGCTGTCCTGTGATCAGGCTAGGGTCAAAAAAGAACGAGGCAGAAAGGGACTTGGGAGTCCTTGCGCAGGATTCCCTCAAGGTTAATTTGCAGCTCGAGTCTGTGGTGAGGGAGGCAGGTGCAATCTTGGCATTCATTTCAAGAGGACCAGAATGTAAAAGCAAGGACGTAATGTTGAGGCTTTATAAAGCTCTGGCGAGACCTCACTAGGAGTAACGTGAGCAGTTCTGGGCCCCTCAATTTAGGAAGGATGGGCTGAAACTGGAGAGGGTTCAAAGGAGGTTCACGAAAATGAACGGCTTCTCACATTGAAGAGCGTTTGATGGCTCTGGGTCTGCACTCGCTGGAGTTCAGAAGAATGAGGGGGGACCTCATTGAAACGAGTGTGGTGCGTGGCCAAGTGGTTAAGGCGTCCGTCTAGCGATCTGAAGGTCGCGAGTTTGAGCCCCGGCCGAGACAGCGTGTTGTGTCCTTGAGCAAGGCACTTAACCTCACATCGCTCCTGCACGTTTATAGCCCAGCGTCAGCAGTTGGTGCAGTATGGACAAGAGATGTCATGGTCCGGTCCGTGAGGTCTGCATTCCGGTTCATGGTCCGGTCCATTGACCCTTGCTCCAGGTTTTGCTCCCTACCCTGTTTCTGTTCCTGTTGAGCACTAATCGAGGCAGCTGATGCTCGTTGGGGCTGGCTGCATAAATACCTCCAGAGACCAGGGCGTGGCTGCTGGATTGTTCTTCTCCTTACTCCTTGTATCCCTTCCTCTGCCTTCTGTTTCCTCACCTGAAGCCTTACCTTGCCTTGGAGCCACCCTGTACCTAGCTCCCTTCCTGTCCCTTGCCTCCGTCGGGTAAGCTAGGCCATCTTGCCATTACCCTACAGTTGGTTCTGTCCCTTCCTGTCCCTTGCCTCCGTCGGGTAAGTCAGGACAGATTGCCATTACCCTGCGGTAGGTTCTGTTTCTTCCTGTCCCTCGCCTCCATTGGGTGGAGATCTGTGCCCTGCCCAGGTGATCCGCACCATGCCCAGGAGTACCACACCCTGCCCAGGAGGAGCTTCAAGACCCCTGGTCTCAAGCCTCACCTCAAGTCTCTGGTCTCCAGCCTCGCCTCAAGTCTGAAGACTCCAGCCTCATCCTGCCTGCCAGCCAAGTCACGTCCTTGCCTAGTTCTGGGGTCCGAGCCAGAGGAAAGACCCAGGTACTGGGTCCTTGTCCAGTCTTTGGCTTGGAGTCCAAGGTGGGGCTCCTAGCTCTCTTGTCCGGTCCTGTTCCGGGTTCCCGGATTTCTTGTCCATTTCCTAGCCCTCAGCCTGTATCCTAATCCTGTCCCTAGTACTTCAGTGTCTGTGTCTTGCACCTGGGTCCGTGCCCAGCCACCACCGTATGACAAGAGAAGACAAGACAAACCTGTCAAATGGTGAAAGGCCTTGATAGGATGGATGGAGAGAGGGTGTTTCCTATGGTGGGAGAGTCCAAGACAAGAGGACACAGCCTCAGAATGGAACGGAAATGAGGAGGGATTTCTGTAGGCAGAGAGTGAATCTGTGGAATTCTTTGCCACAGGCGGATGTATAGTTAAGGCAGAGGTTGATAGATTGTCGAGTGGTCAGGTCAGGGCATGAAGGGATACGGGGAGAAGGCAGGAGATTGGGGCCGAGAGAGAAATTGCATCCGCCACGATGAACAGACTCAATGGGGATGAATGGCAGAATTCTGCTCCCATATCATATGGTCTGTAGTCTAAGACATTAGATTGTTGTGTGGTGTCCCTCGTTTGGCCGGAATAACTTGTTCCCAACTGTGTATCTCTGGATAACATAAGTATCAAAAGCTGTTCATAAATTCAGTGATGGTCCCACATTGCTGTTGGCAGAATCACAGGCAGCGACAAGGAGATGCAGAGGAGTAGTTTCCCAACAAAAACTTCGCACTATTTTCGAGTCCGATGGGTCCTGGTGTGGATGCTACGTAGCCTCCTCCCCGATGGGAGTGGGACAGACAGTCCGTGAGCAGGGTGGGTGAGATCCTTCACGGTCCTGGTGTGGATGCTACGTAGCCTCCTCCCCGATGGGAATGGGACAGACAGTCCGTGAGCAGGGTGGGTGGGATCCCTCACGGTCCTGGTGTGGATGCTACGTAACCTCCTCCCCGATGGGAGTGGGACAGACAGTCCGTGAGCAGGGTGGGTGGGACCCTTCACGGTCCTGGTGTGGGTGCTACGTAGCCTCCTCCCCGATGGGAGTGGGACAGACAGTCTGTGAGCAGGGTGGGTGGGACCCTTCAGGGTCCTGGTGTGGGTGCTACGTAGCCTCCTCCCCAATGGGAGTGGGACAGACAGTCCGTGAGCGGGGTGGGTGGGATCCTTCACGGTCCTGGTGTGGATGCTACGTAGCCTCCTCCCCGATGGGAGAGGGACAGACAGTCTGTGAGCAGGGTGGGTGGGATCCTTCACGGTCCTGGTGTGGATACTACGTAGCCCCCTCTCTGAGGGGAGTGGGACAGACAGTCCGTGAGCAGGGTGGGTGGGATCCTTCACGATGTTACCTTTCTCTATAGCAACCGACTCGAAATGCTGGAGGAACTCAGCAGGTCAGGCACCATCAAAGGAGAGGAAGAAACAGTCGACATTTCCGGCCAAGACCTTTCTTCAGGGCTGAAAAGGAAAGGTTAAGATGCCAGAATAAAGAAGGTGGGGGGGGGAGGGAGTGGAAGGAGGAGGGCGAGAAGGTGATAGGTGAAGCCAGGTGGGCTGGAAAGGCAAATAGCTGGAGAAGAAGGACTTTTGCACAGGACTGTAGTAATTTTACGTATTGCCCTGTACTGCTGACGCAAAGAAAAACAAATAAATTTCATGACCTATGTGAGTGACAATAAACCTGATTCTGATATGGGTCTCTATTGTGGACTGAGAGTGGGAAAAGGGGAAGGGAGAGGGGAATCATGGTTGGGAAAAGGGGAAGGGAGAGGGGAATCATGGTTGGGAAAAGGGGAAGGGAGAGGGGGAATCATGGTTGGGAAAAGGAGAAGGGTGAGAGGAATCATGGTTGGGGAAAAGGGGAAGGGAGAGGGGAATCATGGTTGGGGAAAAGGGGAAGGGAGAGGGGAATCATGGTTGGGAAAAGGGGAAGGGAGAGGAGGAATCATGGTTGGGAAAAGGAGAAGGGAGGGGGAATCATGGTTGGGGAAAAGGGGAAGGGTGAGGGGGAATCATGGTTGGGAAAAGGAGAAGGGAGGGGGAATCATGGTTGGGGAAAAGGGGAAGGGAGAGGGGAATCATGGTTGGGAAAAGGGGAAGGGAGAGGGGGATCACGGTGGGAAAAGGGGAAGGGAGAGCGGAATCATGGTTGGGAAAAGGGGAAGGGAGAGGGGAAACATGGTCGGGAAAAGGGGAAGGGAGAGGGGAATGATGGTTGGGAAAAGGGGAAGGGAGAGGGGAAACATGGTCGGGAAAAGGGGAAGGGAGAGGAGAATCATGGTTGGGAAAAGGGGAAGGGAGAGGGGAATGATGGTTGGGAAAAGGGGAAGGGAGAAGGGAAACATGGTCGGGAAAAGGGGAAGGGAGAGGGGAATCATGGTTGGGAAAAGGGGAAGGGAGAGGGGAATCATGGTTGGGAAAAGGGGAAGGGAGAGGGGAATGATGGTTGGGAAAAGGGGAAGGGAGAGGGGAATCATGGTTGGGAAAAGGGGAAGGGAGAGGGGGAATGATGGTTGGGAAAAGGGGAAGGGAGAGGGGAAACATGGTCGGTAAAAGGGGAAGGGAGAGGGGGAATCATGGTTGGGAAAAGGGGAAGGGAGAGGGGAAGCACCAGAAAGACATTCTGTAATGATCAATAAATGGACTGTTTGGAATCAAATGCCTTTGCTTGGTGCCTCAAGGCTGGATGGGTCAGCTCCCGTGCCACCTCCCCGCCCCTGGCACTCTTTCTCTCTTACCCGCCCCGTGGCGCTCCACCCTCGCCATTCCCGACACCCTTCGCCTCCCGCCCGGTTTACAAACTTGCCCTCCGCTCCACGTCGACAGATACAGTGCCGTGTGCAAAAGTCTCCAGCACCCTCTCTCTCGCCTGCTAAGACATTTTGCACAGCGACGCAGGTGTATTTCGTTTGTTATAGTAATTTTACATCGGCCATCACTGAACGACAAATTTCATGTCATCTGCCATGCTGATGATAAACCTGTTTCAGATTCCGAGCCGGCAACAGAAATCTCGGGGAGGGGATAATTTGCAAGGCTGTAATTTAGGTTGGTGAGAGAAAGCAAATCAACGTGCTTGCGATAAGTTGGGTGGTGTTATTATCTCTGGGTGTTGGTAATCAGTGGGTTTCTAACAGTAGTTATTCTCCAGCGAAAAGACAGGCTCCTATCTCCTGCGCAGACAGACGAGAAACACTGGGGTATACGGCTGGGAAGGGACCGGACCCAGGCCTGTGAGATTCAGCACCAGGTTTAATGTCACTGGGTCAGGTTGTGAGATAGGCCTTGAAAATAAAGGGAGTGACTATACTCATGCAACACACACACACACACACACACACACACACACACAAAATGCCAGAGGAACACAGCAGGCCAGGCAGCATCTGTGGAAAAAGAGCAAGCAGTTGACATTTTGGAGCCGAGACCCCTCACCAGTTCTGACGAAGGCCAGACAAGCCCTAAATTTAGTTAGTTCAGGGGAATGGGCAAAGAAGTGGCAAATGAAATGGAAAGTGTATGGTCATGCCCTTCGGTGAAAGAAATAAGAAATAAACAGGCAGACTATTATTCCGATGAGGAGAGAATTCAAAATGCAGAGATGCAAATGAGTCCTTGTGCAGGATACCCAAAAGGTTAACCTCCAGGTTGAGTCGGTGGTGAAGAAGGCGAATGCAATGTTGGCATTCATTTCTAGAGGGATAGAATATAAAAGTAGGGATGTGATGTTGAGGCCCTATAAGGCACTAGTCAGACCTGTTACGTACCCCGTAACTGGGTTGCCAAACCAGCAGAAATGGATCACTCAGTTGGAGTCTGGATTACTAGATCTAGGAAAGTTTTATTAAAGAAACAGGCAACACAGTACTCTTATCGAAAGGATAATAAATGCAACAGTTCAGCAATGATAAACACACATGTGCACAGAATTAAGACAACAGGATCAATCAAGCTCTATGGTTGTCTAGGGGTAAATGACCAATTTCAAAGTGACACAAAGTTCAGTCCAATTTAGTTCAGTTCGCAGTAATCGTTGCCGTGGCGATGGGCAATGTGGGGGGAAGGAGAGAGAGAACAAGAACGACTGATCATTCAGACACGGCTTCCACTCACAGACCGGCGATATTGCTCACAAGCAGCTTTCGGGCGAGTCCCTTGTGGTGTCACCTGAGGTCACCGACTGTGACCCCTCCTCCAGATGCGGTCGATCCTCTCCAGTGAACCCGGCACCCAAGCGGGGGTGGACACACACCAGGTTCCCGCTGATCGTATCTTTCCACCCTGTGCGTCTATGGCTTGGTTCCGCAACCAGCCTTCCAAACGAGTCCCGCTGACTTGCAGGGGGGCACCGCTTCCAGGGTCTCATTACCTCGTGGTGTCGTGTGTGTCCTGCCTTAGCGAACCTGTCCCTTTTTATCCCCCTGCTGGGGTATCGCCTGTCCATCACTTCAAACAGTTCAGGGTTCAAAGGGGGAGCCGCTCTAGACAGCTCTCTCTCCCGTCCCTTCATTACACATCTCCAGATCGCCTGTCCATCACTTCAAACAGGGTTCAAAGGGGGAGCCGATCTTGACAATACCCAGACTGATGGTTCCTTCATTAACATCTCCAGATGCTGCTTCATTGTGTTCCTTATCTCTCCCTCCCCTGAGGACAGGTGGCAGTCCAACTGCTGATGCCACTGGTGCTAGCCCAGGCCAGCAAACATCTTAATTTATGTGTATTCTCGTCACAGACCACACTGGTGTTGTGTGCAGTTTTGGGCTCCTTATTTTAGAAAGGATGTGCTGACATTGGAGAGGGTTCAGAGAAGACTCACGAGAATGATTCCATGAATGAAAGGGTTACCGTATGAGGAATGTCTGGCAGCTCTTGGGCTCTGTTCCCTGGAGTTCAGGGAATAAGGGAGGGATCTCATTGAAACATTCCGAATGTTAAAAGGCATGAACAGATTAGATACGGCAAAGTTATTTTCCATGGTAGGGGATTCTAGGACAAGAGGGACAACTTCAGGATTGAAGGACGTCCATTTAGAACAGAGATGTGAAAAAATTACTTTAGTCAGAGGTTGGTAAATCTGTGGAATCTGTTGCCACGAGCAGCTGTGGAGGCCAAGTCATTGGGTGCATTTAAGGCAGAGATAGACAGGTTCTTCATTAGCCAGGGCATCAGAGGGGATGGGGGAGAAGGCAGGGGAGTGGGGATGACTGGAAGAATTGGATCAGCCCGTGATTGAATGGCGGAGCAGACCCGATGGGCCAAATGGCCTGCCTCCGCTCCTATGTCTGATGGTCTTGTGGAAACGTTGACTGTTTACCCTTTCCCGTAGATGCTGCCCTGGGCTGCTGAGTTCCTCCAGCATTGTGTGTGTGTGTGTGTGTGTGTGTGTGTGTGTGTTGCTCTGCATTTCCAGCATCTGCAGATCTTCCCTTATTTGTGATTGAACTACGCTTGTTCTATTCCTGGTGTTCCCACAACCGGTGGTTGTGGCTTTAAGATCTCTTTACCTTGTTATCTCATGCTGTCGATACTTACCGCTGTTTCTTTATATTTGCGCTTGCCCGGCCTGCTGTCCATTGACCCCGTTGACAGTTGCTGCTCTGTCGGTCTGCTGAGTGTGCCCACAGGAAAAAGAATCTCAGGGCTGTGCGTGGTGACACGTACGTACTCTGATAATAAATGTTACCTCGAACTTTGTTGTGGCAGGGCATAACTTTTAAAAATTCTGTAAATTACAATGTGAAATATCCATTAAAATTTAAGCAAGTAGTGCAAAAAGATAGAGCAAACAAATGAGGAAGATTTCATGGGTTGGTTGTCCATTCCAACCTGGATGGCAGAGGGGAAGCAGCCCCCTGAATTGCTGAATGTGGCTCCTGTACCACCTTCCTGACGACAACAACGAGAAGAGGGCACGTCCTGGGTGGTTAGATTAGATTAGATTATGAGGACTCGCAGTCCTCTTTTATTGTCATTTAGTAATGCATGCATTAAGAAACAATACGATGTTCTTCCGGTGTGATATCACAGAAACACAGGACAGACCAAGACTGAAAAACTGACAAAAACTACATATTTATAACATACAGTTACAACACTGCAACAATACCATAGTTTGATAGAGAACAGACCATGGGCACGGTAAAAAAAAAGTCTCAAAGTCTCTCGAAAGTCCCACATCTCACGCAGACGGGAGAAGGAAGAAAACTCTCCCTGCCATGCCCGACCACAGTCCGACTCTGAGTCCGTCCGAGAAACATCGAGCCTCCGACCAGCCCTCCGACACCGTGTACCGAGCGCCATCTCTATCCGAACGATTCGACCTCAGCCTCGGTCGCCAGCAGCAGGCAAAGCCGGGGATTTTGGGACCTTCCCTCTGGAAGATTCTCTCTCGCCTAATAACAGGATAGGGGTCCTTAATGACGGACGCCGCCTCTTTGAGGCTCTGCTCCTTGAAGATGTCTTGGATACTAGGTAGCATATATACCGGAAGACCACAATCTTGGCGGATTGGTGATAATATTTCCTCCTCGCTGACGATCAACACTGGTGCACCTCAGGGGTGTGTGCTTAGCCCACTGCTCTACTCTCTCTATACACATGACTGTGTGGCTAGGCATAGCTTAAATACCATCTTTAAATTAGCTGATGGTACAACCACTGTTAGTAGAATCTCAGGTGGTGACAAGAGGGCGTACAGGAGTGAGATATACCAGCTAGTGGAATGTTACCGCAGCAACAACCTGGCACTCAACGTCAGTAAGATGAAAGAGCTGATTGTGGACTTCAGGAAGGGTAAGACGAAGGAACACATACCAATGCTCATAGAGGGATCAGAAGAGGAGAGAGTGAGCAGTTTCAAGTTCCTGGGTGTCAAGATCTCTGCAGATCTAACCTGGTCCCAACATATTGATGCAGTTATAAACGGCTAGCGGCTAAATATAGGGGGTGATAGACCCCGCCCCGGCCAAACTTAAGAAATCTCGTTTGGGTGGATGCTGCGCGATGTGCCCCCTGTTACAAATCAGTACCCCGAAATAACAAAGAGTACACAATATGCGATTAAACGATTGAGCTTTATAATTCTTAATTTGACTGTATGGTTGGTAAAGAAAATGAATAAAAAAGTAAAAGGGCCCATTCTTATTAAACAGTCTATTGCACAATGTTGGATCTCACTGATAAGCCGTTCGACCTCCTCCTATCGTCGCTGCCCTCCGGACCCTCGCTCCAAGTCCACCCCGTCCGGCGGTCTACCAACTCTCTCCATTCACGTCTTCTCTCCTCATCTCTCCCCTGCAAAAGCCTGCGAAAATCTCTCTTCCAGACTCACAAGGAAGAACAACAGCAGTCCAAACCCCGTTATCTCCAGTCACAACCCAAACATTGCTGCTACAGAGAAACCATTACATTATCAGTGAAACTTTACAGCATGGTACATAAACCCAGGACATGCCCTCTTCTCATTGTGATCATCAGGGAGGGGGTAATGGAGATACATCCTTCATTACTGAACCCCATCACCCAGGATGTACCCTCTTCTCATTGTGACCATCAGGGAGGAGGTACAGGAGCCTGAAGACACACACTCAGCGATTCAGGAACAGCTTCTTCCTCTCTGCCATCCGATCACTGAATGGACATTGAACCCATAAACACTACCTCCCTATATGCATTTATATACTTACTGCATTTTTGATTTACTTATTTTTTTCTGCCGCTAAGTTAACAAATTGAATTGAATTGATAATAGGCATCCGTTAGTCTCACGAGACCACGGATTTGCGCCTTTGAAGGTTTCCAGGGTGCAGACCTGGGCAAGGTTGTATGGAAGACCGGCAGTTGCCCATGCTGCAAGTCTCCCCTCTCCATGCTACCGATCTTGTCCAAGGGAAGGGCACTAGGACCCATACAGCTTGACACCGGTGTCGTCGCAGAGCAATGTGTGGTTAAGTGCCTTGCTCAAGGATACAACACGCTGCCTCAGTTGAGTCTCGAACTAGCAACCTTCAGAACACTAGACCGACGCCTTAACCACTTGGCCCCGCGCCAACACAATTGAATTGAACTGACTTTGTTACTTGCATCCTTCACATACATGGAGAGTAAAAATCTTTCCGTTACATCTCTTTCTAAATCTGCAATGTGCAATTTATAGTAATTTATAATAAATAGTATGTACAACAGGACAGTCGCTATAACATAGAAATACAGTTGTGTCAACGTGAGTTAATCAGTCTGATGGCCTGGTGGAAGAAGCTGTCCCGGAGCCTGTTGGTCCTGGCTTTTATGCTGCGGTACTGTTTCCCGGATGGTAGCAGCTGGAACAGTTTGTGGTTGGGGTGACTCGGGTCCCCAATGATCCTTCGGGCCCTTTTTACACACCTGTCTCTGTAAATGTCCTGAATAGTGGGAAGTTCACATCTGCAGATGCGCTGGGCTGTCCGCACCACTCTCTGCAGAGTCCTGCGACTGAGGGAGGTACAGTTCCCGTACCAGGCAGTGATGCAGCCAGTCAGGATGCTCTCAGTCGTGCCCCTGTAGAAAGTTCTTAGGATTTGGGGGCCCATACCAAACTTCCTCAACCGTCTGAGGTGAAAGAGGTGCAGTTGTGCCTTTCTCACCACACAGCTGGTATGTACAGACCACGTGAGGCCCTCGGTGATGTGGATGCCGGGGAACTTAAAGCTGATCACCCTCTCAACCCCAGACCCACTGATGTCAATATAGGTTAACAAATTTCGCGACACATGCCGGTGAGATGAAACCTGATTCTGATTCTGATAAACACAACCTCTTTTTTTAGCTCTCTCTTTGCACGACTTATTGAATTTAATTTTCATTTTTTTTATCAGTTTATATTTCTTATTGAAATTTACAGTTTTTATTAGAATCGGAATCAAAATCAGGTTTACTATCACCGGCGTATGTCATGAATTTTTTTGGGGGGTTTGCAGCAGCAATATCTAATCATTAGAAAAATGGTAAATTATCTAAAATAAATTAAATCAATAGTGCAAGAATAGAAATATTAAAAAAGTAGAGAGGTAGTGTTCACGGGTTTAATGTCAATTCAGGAATTGGATGGCCGAGGGGAAGTATCTGTTCCTGAATTGCTGAGTGTGTGTCTTCAGGCTCCTATACCTCCTCCCTGATGGTCACAATGAGAAGAGCACATGTCCTGGGTGATGCGGGTCAGTAATGACGTATGTATCTCTTGTACCTCCTCCCTAATGGTCACAATGAGAAGAGGACATGCCCTGGGTGATGGGGGTCAGTAATGATGGATGTATCTCCTGTACCTCCTCCCTGATGGTCACAATGAGAAGAGGACATGTCCTGGGTGATGGGGATCAGTAATGATGGATGTATCTCGTGTACGTCCTCCCTGATGGTCACAATGAGAAGAGGGCACGTCCTGGGTGATTGGGGTCAGTAATGATGGATGTATCTCCTGTACCCCCTCCCTGATGGTCACAATGAGAAGAGGACATGTCCTGGGTGATGGGGGTCAGTAATGACGTATGTATCTCTTGTACCTCCTCCCTAATGGTCACAATGAGAAGAGGGCATGTCCTGGGTGATGGGGGTCAGTAATGATATATGTATCTCCTGTACCTCCTCCCTGATGGTCACAATGAGAAGAGGGCACGCCCTGGGTGATGGGGGTCAGTAATGATGGATGTATCTCATGTACGTCCTCCCTGATGGTCACAATGAGAAGAGGGCACGTCCTGGGTGATTGGGGTCAGTAATGATGGATGTATCTCCTGTACCCCCTCCCTGATGGTCACAATGAGAAGAGGGCATGTCCTGGGTGATGGGGGTCAGTAATGACGTATGTATCTCTTGTACCTCCTCCCTAATGGTCACAATGAGAAGAGGGCATGTCCTGGGTGATGGGGGTCAGTAATGATATATGTACCTCCATTACCTCCTCCCTAATGGTCACAATGAGAAGAGGACACGTCCTGGGTGATGGGGTCAGTAATGATGGATGTATCTCCTGTACGCCCTCCCTGATGGTCACGATGAGAAGAGGGCATGTCCTGGGTGATGGGGATCAGTAATGACGTATGTATCTCCATTACCCCCTCCCTGATGGTCACGATGAGAAGAGGGCATGTCCTGGGTGATGGGGGTCAGTAATGATATATGTATCTCCATTACCTCCTCCCTAATGGTCACAATGAGAAGAGGACACGTCCTGGGTGATGGGGTCAGTAATGATGGATGTATCTCCTGTACGCCCTCCCTGATGGTCACGATGAGAAGAGGGCATGTCCTGGGTGATGGGGATCAGTAATGACGTATGTATCTCCATTACCCCCTCCCTGATGGTCACGATGAGAAGAGGGCATGTCCTGGGTGATGGGGGTCCTTAATGATGGATGTATCTCCTGTACCTCCTCCCTGATGGTCACAATGAGAAGAGGACATGTCCTGGGTGATGGGGGTCAGTAATGATGGATGTATCTCCTGTACCCCCTCCCTGATGGTCACAATGAGAAGAGGGCACGTCCTGGGTGATGGGGGTCAGTAATGATGGATGTATCTCCATTACCCCCTCCCTGATGGTCACAATGAGAAGAGGACATGTCCTAGGTGATGGGGGTCAGTAATGATGGATGTATCTCCTGTACCTCCTCCCTGATGGTCACAATGAGAAGAGGACATGTCCTGGGTGATGGGGGTCAGTAATGACGTATGTATCTCTTGTACCTCCTCCCTGATGGTCACAATGAGAAGAGGGCACGCCCTGGGTGATGGGGGTCAGTAATGATGGATGTATCTCGCGGAGAAGAGGTGAGCAGCCAACCTTCCCTTTCCCACGGGAGGGCTCCTTGGACCCAGGCCGGGCGCGGGATCGAGGCCCAACATGCCGGAGGAGCTCTGAGGGAGGGGTGGCACCTACGGACAGAGAGAAATGGACCCTGGGATGTCTCCGCCCGGACTGGGGAAGTCGAGGCCTACGCCGTCAGACTGAGGCTTCCCCGGCGGGATATGACCTCATAGTGAGGGAGCCCTCATCGCGGCCCATGTCGGAGTGGGGACGGGAAGCAGAATTAGAACGGGTGGCCCCCGGGGCGTCCCGTCTGTGATGGCAGGCAGAGCAAAGGTGGGACCGGCTGCGGGAGAACTTTGGACCACAGCTGGCCTGAAGAAGCAGAGCACACCAGGCACGGGAGGAGCTCAGCGTGGATCAGCCGACGTCCGTGGAGGACCAAGCACTGTGGGTGTTTCAGGTTGAGGCCCTCCACCGGGACCCGAGTCGGCCTGACTAACTGGCCCTGTCCAACTTTCCACCTTGCTTCAGACTGAAGTCTCTGATCCAAGGTCCATCTTCCTTCAAGGAGATGAGGCAGGGGCGTCTCGGAGCGAAGGGGGTGGTCAGTCCAAAAGCACTGAGTGGTGTGTGTGTGTGTGTGTGTGTGTGTGGTGTCCTGGCGAAGGGTCTCAATCTGAAACAGCGACTCTTTATTCCCCCTCCAGGGACGCTGCCTGGCCTGCTGAGTTCCTCCAGCATTTTGTGTGTGTGTGTGTGTGTGTGTGTGTGTGTGTGTTGCTCTCGATTTCCAGCGTCTGCAGATTTTCTCGTGTTTAGGAAATGCGAGGTTGGCCTTCATTTCGAGAGGACTACAGTACAAGAGGAAGGATGTAATGATGAGGTTGTATAAGGTGCACACAGTGAGCAGTTTTGGGCCCCTTATTAAGGAAAAGACGTGGTGGCATTGGAGAGAGTTTCACAAAAATGATTCCAGGGGTGAAAGGATTGACCTATGAGGAGCACTCACAACACACTGGAGGAACTCAGCAGGTCGGGCAGCATCCGTGGAAACGATCAGTCAACGTTTCGGGCCGGAACCCTTCGTCGGGACTGAAGAGGGAGGGGGGGGCAGAGGCCCCAGCATCTGCAGGTTATTTTGTGTCCTATGAGGAGAGTGTTCTGGCCCTCTACTCACTGGAATTCAGAAGAATGAGGGGGTGACCTCATTGAAACCTCTCAATTGGTGAAAGGCCTCGACAAAGCAGACGTGGAGAGGCTGGTACCCATGGTGGGGAAGTCTCAGATGAGAAGGCTCGGAATAGAAGGCTGCCCATTCTGACTGGAGATGGAGGAGGAGTTTCTTGAGCCAGCGAGTGGTGAATCTGCCACAGGGGGCTGTGGAAGCTCAGTTGTTGGGTATATTTAAGGCAGATATTTCAGGTTGACAGATTCTTGTTCGGTCAGGGCATGAAGGGATACGGCAGGGTGAGGGTGGGGAGAAGGCAGAAGATTGGGGGCTGAGAGGAAAAACGGATCGGCCATGATGAAATGGTGGAGCAGATTCCATGACCATATGGAATCATTCTACCTGTGTGGGTTACTCTGGATTTCCAGCATCTGTAGAATATCTTACGTCCATCAGAAATGTAGCCCCTGAGGGTGATAGAGGCCAGGTCGCAGGATGTACAGTGTCGACAGATCGGGCGAATGTCTGTAAGATCGAGGAATTGAGGGTAGTGGAGGGCTGGCATAGGACTGAAGGCCCGGAACCAACGATGTGAATTCTGGAGGTTCAGCCGCACAGGGGAGGCGGAGAGAGGGATTCGGAGAGGGGTCGGTGCGGAAGGATTTCCTTGGCCGTCCCCCTAACCCCGGGGGCGAGGCCGGATCGCTCCGGGCTCCGGGCTGACCTGGCGGGTCCGAGAACGGCTCCGGAGCAGAGGGGGCGGCCCAGGCGTATCAGGGCGCTGCCTGGTGTTCGGGCAATCCAAACTCCGGCGCGAGGGGGCGGGCTGATTTCACTCTCGCCGTCCAGGTGAATGGTCACTCCTAAGCCCACGGCGCCGAGGCTGTGAACTGATCCGGCAGCTGTGCACTTCTGCCCGGCCGGTGTGAAAACTGGAGGCCCAGGCTTGGCTCGGGCCTACTCTGGCTGCGCCGGGAGAGGATCCGGGATTCAGTCTGTTTAGGGGTGCTGTTGGCTTGCTTCTGTTGTTGACATGAGGATTTTCTTTTTCTCTTTCTCTCTTCTTCTCCGCGCAGTGGGTTTTGTCTGTTTTTTAATTGGCTTATTCGAGACGCTTGCTTTGCCCCTGCCCGTAGCAGACAAATTTCGAGGTGAGTAACTTATACGTCCGTTCAAGTAAATGTGCCTCGAATCTTACCCTGCTAGCAAAGGAGCCAAATACTGAAGTGTCAGGATTTACAAACAACTGACACCAGATTGTTAAAGTTTAATTGCATTCAGCATGCAATTTTCTTCTCTTCGGGGGGGCAAGGTCTCATAAATTTCTCCAATAACTTCTCCATTAATATTGATGCAGCAGAGGACAACTCAAGGTAACTGATCCAGGTATAATGCTATTACCCTAACCAGGAGCTTCTGAAAATATCAAAATCTTTCCAATTGGCCCCATTTCTCTAACTTCCGGTACCTTCTCTCCCCCACCCGCCTTCGCTCCTTTTCCACTCCCCACTCTAGATCCCCTCTCAGCCCCTCTCTTCAACTCCTCCTTCCCTTTCTCCCACGGTCCACTCTCCTCTCCGATCAGACTCCTTCCTCTCCAGCCCTTTACCTTTCCCACCCATCACCTCCCCCTGGTGTCCCTCCTCCTTCCCTTTCTCCCACGGTCCATTCTCCTCTCCGATCAGATTCCTTCCTCTCCAGCCCTTTACCTTTCCCACCCATCATCTCTCCCTGGTGTCTCTCCTCCTTCCCTTTCTCCCACGGTCCACTCTCCCCTCTGATCAGATTCCTTCCTCTCCAGCCCTTTACTTTTCCCACCCATCACCTCCCCCTGGTGTCCCTCCTCCATCCCTTTCTCCCACGGTCCACTCTCCTCTCCGATCAGATTCCTTCCTCTCCAGCCCTTTACCTTTCCCACCCATCACCTCCCCCTGGTGTCCCTCCCCCTTCCCTCTCTCCCACGGTCCACTCTCCTCTCCCATCAGATTCCTTCCCCTCCAGCCCTTTACCTTTCCCACCCATCAACTCCCCGTGGTGTCCCTCCTCCTTCCCTTTCTCCCACGGTCCACTCTCCTCTCCGATCAGATTCCTTCCTCTCCAGCCCTTTACCGTTCCCACCCATCACCTCCCCCTGGTGTCCCTCCTCCTTCCCTTTCTCCCATGGTCCACTCTCCTCTCCGATCAGATTCCTTCCTCTCCAGCCCTTTACCTTTCCCACCCATCACCTCCCCCTGGTGTCCCTCCTCCTTCCCTTTCTCCCACGGTCCACTCTCCTCTCCTATCAGATTCCTTCCTCCCCCCAGGCAAGAGAATACATCCTTCCCACACACGATGAGGCATTAACCTCTTCTTCAACCCTTGATCTTTTCCACCAATCACCTCCCAGCTTCTTACTCCATCCGCCACCCCCTCTCCCCTCCCCACCCACCTGGTTTCCCCTATCACCTTCTCAGCCCGAAACATCGACTGTTTTATTCCTCTCCATAGATGCTGCCTGACCTACTGAGTTCCTCCAGCATTTTGTGTGTGTGTTCCTCTGCATTTCTAGTGTCTAGTGTGGTGGTGTAGAGGTTAGTGCTTGTCACTCTCACTTTCAGCTTCCGCCGCTGTCTAGCCATCTCGGGAAAAGGAGAGCTGAACGTGTCGGTCTCTCCCTGCCAGTACACAGCCTCTCGGACAGCAAGCCTCGTGTAGCGCCTCCTCACTGGCGACACACACACGGAAACTGAACTCCTCTCGGACTCGGGCTGATCTACAGGGGACGGGGAGGAGGTCTGGCCCCTGCGCGACGTAGCACGCAGGCCCACCAGTGTGTGGACATGCCCCGGTGCTCGTGAACCAGATCCCCGGCTACGGGTAAATAGCCCCCACCGCCTTGCGAGCAGCCTCGGGGGAGAGACAAAGGTCTACGGGAGTTAAACCCAGACAGCAAATCCGGAGTGGAGCCTCCTGATGTCATTGAACATCCTCCCGGCAGCTCCTGCAGCCGAGCTGGTGACAAACGTATTGCTTCATAAGCTTTCCTTCGGGCTACACCGGTGAGGCCGAGAGGGGGATCTTGACGACTGGGGCATCTCAGGATCTTCGTACCTTCCGCCCAGGCTTGTGATGATGGTCATCACCCGTTGTCCTTCCAGACAGACGGATGCCAACCAGCAATTTTATTTGGAGATACGATGCAAAACAGCCCAACGAGTCGCACTGCACAAGGACCTTTGGATGTAACCCTAGCGTATTGACAGGACAACTTGCAATGTCCAATTGACTGGCTACCTGGTACGTCTTTGGGCTGTGGGAAGAGCCCGGCTGATTCTTTGATCAATAGTGTAACAGGGTGGTGGCTGTCCCACAGTGATATCTGTGGCATATCATCTCCAAATTCACTCTTGCCTTCCTGTTCCACCTGGGCACCCCTCTTCAAAATCAGAGACGTCAGCGGCTGAGCTGAAACCAGGCCACATATTCACTTCGGATCTCTGAGGAATTCGATTGCAGGAAATACGTTGCTGGTTGTTCAAAGTCAATTTTACTATCAAAGCACATCTATGTCACCATATACATCCCTGAAATTCACTTTCCTGTGGGCATGTCATTGTTGGGGTGAGTGAAGTTATCCCCTCTGGTTCAAGAGCCTGATGTTTGGGGGGGGGGGGTAATAACTGTTCCTGAACCTGGTGGTGTGGGTCCTGAGGCTCCTGTACCTCCTTCCTGATGGTTGAGGGGTAATAACAGTTTCTGAACCTGGTTGTGTGGGTCCTGAGGCTCCTGTACCTCCTTCCTGATGGTTGAGGGGTAATAACTGTTCCTGAACCTGGTGGTGTGGGTTCTGAGGCTCCTGTACCTCCTTCTTGCGGATTGAGGGGGTAATAACTGTTCCTGAACCTGGTGGTGTGGGGCCTGAGGCTCTTGTACCTCCTTCCTGATGGTTGAGGGGTAATAACTGTTCTTGAACCTGGTGGTGTGGGTCCTGAGGCTCCTGTACCTCCCTCCTGATGGTTGAGGGGTAATAACCATCCTCGAACCTGGTGGTGTGGGTCCTGAGGCTCCTGTACCTCCTTCCTGATGGTCGAGGGGTAATAACTGTTCCTGAACCTGGTAGTGTGGGTCCTGAGGCTCCTGTACCTCCCTCCTGATGGTTGAGGAGTAATAACTGTTCCTGAACATGGTGGTGTGGGTCCTGAGACTCCAGCACCTCCTTCCTGATGGTTGAGGGGTAATAACCATCCTCGAACCTGGTGGTGTGGGTCCTGAGGCTCCTGTACCTCCTTCCTGATGGTTGAGGGGTAATAACTGTTCCTGAATCTGGTAGTGTGGGTCCTGAGGCTCCTGTACCTCCCTCCTGATGGTTGAGGAGTAATAACTGTTCCTGAACATGGTGGTGTGGGTCCTGAGACTCCAGCACCTCCTTCCTGATGGTTGAGGGGTAATAACCATCCTCGAACCTGGTGGTGTGGGTCCTGAGGCTCCTGTACCTCCTTCCTGATGGTTGAGGGGTAATAACTGTTTCTGAACCTGGTGGTGTGGGTCCTGAGGCTCCTGTACCTCCTTCCTGATGGTTGAGGGGTAATAACTGTTCCTGAACCTGGTGGTGTGGGTTCTGAGGCTCCTGTACCTCCTTCTTGATGATTGAGGGGGTAATAACTGTTCCTGAACCTGGTGGTGTGGGACCCGAGGCTCTTGTACCTCCTTCCTGATGGTTGAGGGGTAATAACTGTTCTTGAACCTGGTGGTGTGGGTCCTGAGGCTCCTGTACCTCCCTCCTGATGGTTGAGGGGTAATAACCATCCTCGAACCTGGCGGTGTGGGTCCTGAGGCTCCTGTACCTCCTTCCTGATGGTCGAGGGGTAATAACTGTTCCTGAACCTGGTAGTGTGGGTCCTGAGGCTCCTGTACCTCCTTCCTGATGGTTGAGGGGTAATAACTGTTCTTGAACCTGGTGGTGTGGGTCCTGAGACTCCAGCACCTCCTTCCTGATAGTTGAGGGGTAATAACCATCCTCGAACCTGGTGGTGTGGGTCCTGAGGCTCCTGTACCTCCTTCCTGATGGTTGAGGGATAATAACTGTTCCTGAACCTGGTAGTGTGGGTCCTGAGGCTCCTGTACCTCCCTCCTGATGGTTGAGGAGTAATAACTGTTCCTGAACATGGTGGTGTGGGTCCTGAGACTCCAGCACCTCCTTCCTGATGGTTGAGGGGTAATAACCATCCTCGAACCTGGTGGTGTGGGTCCTGAGGCTCCTGTACCTCCTTCCTGATGGTTGAGGGGTAATAACTGTTCCTGAACCTGGTAGTGTGGGTCCTGAGTCTCCTGTACCTCCCTCCTGATGGTTGAGGAGTAATAACTGTTCCTGAACATGGTGATATGGGTCCTGAGGCTCCTGTATCTCCTTCCTGATGGTTGAGTGGTAATAACTGTTCCTGAACCTGGTGGTGTGGGTCCTGAGACTCCAGCACCTCCTTCCTGATGGTTGAGGGGTAATAGCTGTCCCTGAACCTGGTGGTGTGGGACCTGAGGCTTCTGTACCACCTTCCTGATGGCTGAGGGGGTAATAACTGCTCCTGAACCTAGTGGTGTGGGTCCTGAGGCTCCTGTACCTCCTTCCTGATGGTTGAGGCGTAATAACTGTTCCTGAACCTGGTGGTGTGAGCTTTGAGGCTCCTGTACCTCCTCCCTGATGGTAGGAGTGAGAAGAGAGCACGGCCTGGATGCTGCTTTCCTGTGACCACGCTCTCTGCAGATGCGCACTGTGTAAATATGTTCCCTGTTCCTACTTTTTCCCCCTGCTCGTTATCTTGAACGCGTGTGTAATTTTTTATATTTTTTTTTGCACCTTGGCCCCAGAGAAACACTCTCACGTTCGGCTGTATCCATGGAACGGCAATTAAACTGGATTTGATTTGGGGTTGAATGGTGGGGAGTTCCCCGTGATGGACTGGGCCGTATCCACTGCTCTTGGTAGGATTTTCCGTTCAAGGGCCTTGGTGTTTCCATACCGGGCTGTGATGCAGCCGGTCAATATACTCTCCACCACAAATCTGTAGAAGTTTGTCAAAATTTTACCGTGTCTTGGCAAGTGTTCGCAGACTCCGGAGGAAGTAAAGGTGCTGCTGGGCCCAGGACAAGTCCGAGGGACAAACAACACCGAGGCATTTAAAGTTGCTCACCCTCTCCAAAGGTTGAAAGGTCCAATTTAAAATCGGGGGAATATGCATCCTGAAATGCGTTTTTCTTCGCACACATCCACGGAAACAGAGAAGTGCCCCCAAAGAATGAACCAGGGGTGAACGAGAGAACCCCAAAGTCCCCCCTCCCCATCAGCTCCCACGCGCTCCCCCCACCGGCAAAAAAAAGCGCGTCGGTACCGTCACCGAGCCCAAGCGTGTGCTCAGCAATTGCACAGACCAAAGTTACCCCGAAGGCTTCGCATTTCATCCGACTTTCGACAGACCCACAGGTTCTTTCTCTCTCTCTCCCTCTCTTTCTCCCTTGGCAAAGGAGAGGGGGGTGTCGCCCCGTTTTCACAGCGAGCGGGAGACGTGACAACAACCCGCCGGTTTGCGAATGTTAGAAGTCCGTCTCGCCCCCCTCTGATCCCTCAGCTGTTGTCTGTCGTACCCGACAATGATGGAGTCTTCCTGTGCGGGAAAGTTTTTTAACGTGGGAAAGGCATCGCTCTGGGGACAGTTGACCTCGGAAATTCAACTCCTGTGGTAAAAGAATTCATCACAACTGGGGCACGAGGAAATCTGCGAGATGCAGGAAATTCAAGCAACACACATCAAAGTCGCTGGTGAAACACAACAGGCCAGGCAGCATCTCTAGGAAGGAGGTACAGTCGACGTTTCGGGCCGGGACCCTTCGTCAGGACTAACTGAAAGAAGAGATAGTAAGAGATTTGAAAGTGGAGGGGAGGGGGAGATCCAAAATGATAGGAGAAGACAGGAGGGGGAGGGATGGAGCCAAGAGCTGGACAGGTGATTGGCAAAGGGATACGAGAGGATCATGGGACAGGAGGCCCAGGGAGAAAGAAAAGGGGGAGGGGGGAAGCCCAGGGATGGCAAGGAGTATAGTGAGAGGGACAGAGGGAGAAAAAGGAGAGAGAGAGAGAAAGAATGTGTGTATTATAAATAAATAACAGACGGGGTACAAGGGGGAGGTGGGGCATTAACGGAAGGTAGAGAAGTCAATGTCAGCATGACCACATCAGGCTGGAGGCTACCCCAGACGGAATATAAGGTGTTGTTCCTCCAACCTGAGTGTGGCTTAATCTTTACAGTAGAGGAGGCCGTGGATAGACATGTCAGAATGGGAATGGGACGTGGAATTAAAATGTGTGACCACTGGAAGATCCTGCTTTCTCTGGCGGACAGAGCGTTGGTGTTCAGCGAAACCGTCTCCCAGTCTGCGTCAGGTCTCGCCAATATATAGAAGGCCACATCGGAGCACCGGACGCAGTATATCCACACCCAGCCGACTCACAACTGGGGTCTCCCTTGGGTGGAGTGAACCGGCCGTGACGTCTCCGTGCCTCGTCTCGCCCCTCGCTCTCCACGGAGCGTGGCAGAACCAAGCTGTTAGAACGAACTGCAGATCTCACCCGCCCCCGGTCCGCCGGAACCGACTCCACACGCGAGGACCGGCACGTCCCCGTCTCGCCGGGGTACGACCCCCGCCGGCTACCCTCGTCGGGTTCGGCCCGCCTGTCGGAGGGGTGAGGCCGCCGCCGCGGGCGAGCAGCCCACTTGGAGCCGCAGGGGGAGAGCTGAGTGTCCGGCGGGATCCCAAACGGTGAGCGAGCGGGCCCCCCCGGAATGGACACGGCAAGCCCCTTCACCCCGCCAGGGGACATCCCAGAAGGAGCTACGCAGCACCAGGATTAGCTGCCGCCGTTTTCGAGACTCTTTTACAATGCGGTATCCGCTTGGCACACTGAGATCCTTTGTCCCAGTTTTGGCCACGGCTGCTCTCGGGACTCGGGAGTGTGAGAAAATTGTCTTTCGATGTACGGCACAGCACCTCCCGAGTCTCACGGCTGATACTGACTGGGCGCTTCCCTCGCCCGCCTGGTACGGAATTGGCAGGGGCAGCTCGGAGATCTCACAAACACGAGAGATTCTGCAGAGACGCTGGATATCCACAGCGACAGACACACTCTTCTTCTCTCTCTTCTCTTTTCTCTCTCTCTCTCTCTCTTCTTTCTCTCTCTTCGGTTGTCCGTCGAAATTAACTCCTTTAACGGTGAGATCTTTGATGACTGTACAGTCCTATCCTGGACCCAAAAGCTCTGTTGCAGGTGGGACATGTACATGTGGTAGTGATGGCAATTATGGCTGCATTTCTCCTGTTCTCTTCTGCTGTCTTCTGGTTGCTCTTTCCATCTCCAGGATATGAACCCCGTCCCTACACAGCCGTCGCCAAGTTTTACGGTCAGCAGCGACCTCCTCCAGGTCCTCGGGTCTGATCTTGCACTTCCTGTGGTGGCCAGTGCGATCATGTTTGCTGTTGTGTGCTGGGGCAGCAGGCTGAGGGTAGCAGGACACCAACAGAATCAACAAACTCATCCGTAAGGCCAGTGATGTTGTGGGGATGGAACTGCACTCTCTGACGGTGGCGTCTGAAAAGAGGATGCTGTCCAAGTTGCATGCCATCTTGGACAATGTCTCCCATCCACTACATAACGTACTGGGTGGGCACAGGAGTACATTCAGCAGAGACTCATTCACCGAGATGTAACACAGAGCGTCATAGGAAGTCATTCCTGCCTGTGGCCATCAAACTTTACAACTCCTCCCTTGGAAGGTCAGACACCCTGAGCCAATAGGCTGGTCCGGGACTTATTTCCTGGCATAATTTACATATTACTATTTTACTATTTATGGTTTTATATTGCTATATTTATACTCTATTCTTGGTTGGCGCAACTGTAACGAAAACCAGTTTCCCTCGGGATCAATAGAGTATGACTATGACTATGATTTAAAGCATTCTTCATCTGATCCTTACAGCGCTTCTTCGGCCTTCCAGCTGATCGTCGACCGTGATGTAGCTGGCCGTATAACACTCTGCGGGGTAGCCGACACGGGGGCATCCTTATCACCTGCCCCAGCCACTGCAGCTGACGCTGGGTGATCATGGT
>NW_027276985.1:300000-493209 GCF_030028105.1 Mobula birostris | reverse complement strand
GAATGTATGGGAAGTGCGTGAAATCAGGGCGATATAGGGGAAGGCAAGAAAGGTGCGCGAATGCACTGCTATATAGGGGATGCTATGGGAGGTGCGCGAAAACACAGTGATATAGGAGAAGACATGAGAGGTGCACAAAAACAGGGCAATATAGTGGAAGCTATGGGATGTGCCCGAAAACACGGTGATACAGGGGAATGCATCAGAGTTGCGAGAAAACACAGCGATATACGGGAAGGTATGAGAGGTGTGCAAAAACACAGCGATATAGGAGAAGTTAAGAGAGGTGCGTGAAAACACAGCAATATAGGGGAAGGTATGAGAGGAGCACGAAAACAGAGTGATATCGGGGAAGGTATGGGAGGCGCGCGAAAACAGGGCGACATACGGGAATGCATGAGAGGTGCGCGAAGGCACAGTGATATAGGGGATGGTATGGGAGGGCGCAAATACACAGCGATATTGGGGACGTTATGAGCTATGGGAGGTGCGTGAGTACACAGCGATATAGGGGATGTGATGAGATGTGCATGAAAACGCAATGATATTAGGGAAGATATGAGAGGTGCACAAAAACACAGCGATATAGGGGAAGGTATGAAAGGTGCACGAAAACGCAGTGATATAAGGGAAGGTATAGGAGGTGCGCGAAAATAGGGCGATATAGGGGAACGTATGAGAGGAGCACGAAGGCACAGTGATATAGGGGATGCTATGGGAGGTGCGCAAAAACACAGCAATATAGGAGACGGTATGAGATGTGCATAAAAACATGGCGATATAGGGCAGGTATGAGAGGTGCGCGTAAACACGGCGATATAGGGGAAAGTATGAGAGGTGCGCGAAAACTTGGCGTTACAGGGGAATGCATCAGAGGTGCCAGAAAACACAGCGACGTAGTGGAATACATGAGAGGTGTGCGAAAACAGGACAATAGAGTGGAAGGTATGGGATGTGCACGAAAACAGGGCGATATAGGGGAAGCTATGAGAAGTGCGCGAAAATGCAGTGATATGGAGGAAGTTATGAGAGGTGTGCGAAAACACGGCGATACGGGAGAATGTATCAGACGTGCGAGAAAACACAGCAATATAGGGGAAGTATTGAGAGGATCGAAAACTTAACGATCTAGGTGAAGACATGAGAGGTGCGCGAAAACATGGTGATATAGGGGAAGCTATGAGAGGTGCGCGAAAACACAGCGATATAGGGGACGCAATGGGACGTGCGCGAAAATGCAGTGATATGGAGGAAGTTATGAGAGGTGTGCGAGAACACGGCGATATAGGGCAAGTATTGAGAGGATCGAAAACAGCGATCTAGGTGAAGACATGAGAGGTGCGCGAAAACATGGCGATATAGGGGAAGCTATGAGAGGTGAGCAAAAATACGGCGATACAGGGGAAGCTATGAGAGGTGAGCAATAACACAGCGATAAAGGTGAATCTATGGGATGTGCGCGAAAAGACAGCGATATAGGGCTAGGTATGAGAGGTGCACGAAGGCACAGCGATATAGGGGATGCTATGGGAGGTGCGGAAAAACACAGTGATATAGGGTAAAGTATGAGAGGTGCGCGAAAACTTGGCATTACAGGGGAATGCATCAGAGGTGCCAGAGAACATAGCGATGTAGTGGAAGACATGAGAGGTGCGCGAAAACAGGGCAATATAGTGGAAGGTATGGGATGTGCGCGAAAACAGGGCGATATAGGGGAAGGTATGAGAGCTGCGCGAGAACACAGCGATATAGAGGAAAGTAGGAGAGGTGCGCGAAAACTTGGCGTTATAGGGGAATGCATCAGAGGTGTGAGAAAACACAGCGATGTAGGGGAAGACATGGGAGGTGCGCAAAAACAGGGCAATATAGTGGAAGATATGGGACGTGCGCGAAAACACAGTGGTATAGGGGACGGTATGAGAGGTGTGCGAGAACACGGCGATATAGGCGACATTATGAGAGGTGCGCGAAAACACGGCGATACAGGACAATATATCAGATGTGCGAGAAAACACAGCGATATAGGGGAATTAATGAGAAGAGCGAAAACTGCGATCTTGGTGAAGACATGAGAGGTGCGCGAAAACACGGCGATATAGGGGAATCTATGAGAGGTGAGCAATAACACAGCAATAAAGGTGAAGCTATGGGATGTGCGCGAAAAGACAGCGATATAGGGGAAGCTATGAGAGGTGCGCAAGGCACAGCGATATAGGGGATGCTATGGGAGGTGTGTGAAAACACAGCGATATAGGGGGAGGTATGAGAGGTACACGAAAACACAGCGATATAGGGGAAGGTATGGGAGGTACTTGAAAGCAGGGCGATATAGTGGATGTTATGAGAGGTGCGTGAAAACCCAGCGATATAGGGGACGTTGAGAGATGTGCACGAAAACACGGCGATATTGGGGAAGCCATGAGAGGTACACAAAAATACAACGATATAGGAGAAGTTATGAGAGGTGCGTGAAAACACAGCGATATAGGGGGAGGTATGAGAGGTGCACGAAAACACAGCGATATAGGGGAAGGTATGAGAGGTGCGCGAAGGCACAGCAATATAGGGGATTCTATGGGAGGTGCGCGAAAACACAGTGAAATAGGGGAAGAAATGAGAGGTGTGCAAAAACAGGGCAACATAGTGGAAGCTATGGGATGTGCGCGACAACACGGAGATACAGGGGAATGCATCAGAGGTGCGAGAAAACGCAGCGATATAGGGGACGCTATGGGACTTGCGCGAAAACACAGTGATATAGGGGAAGGTATGAGGCGAGCACGAATACATGGCGATATTGGGGAAGCCATGAGAGGTGCGTGAAAACACAGCGATATAGGGGAAATTATAGGAGGAGCGCGAAAACAGGGCGATATAGGGGAAGGTATGAGAGGTGCACGAAGACACAGCGATATAGGGGATGCTATGGGAGGTGCGCGAAAACACAGCGATATAGGGGAAATTATAGGAGGAGTGCGAAAACAGGGCGATGTAGGGGAAGGTATGAGAGGTACACGAAGACACAGCGATATAGGGGATGCTATGGGAGGTGCGCGAAAACACAATGATATAGGTGACGGTATGAGATGTGTATGAAAACACGGCGATATTGGGGAAGCCATGAGATGTGCACAAAATTACAGCGATATAGGAGAAGTTATGAGAGGTGCGTGAAAACACAGCGATATAGGGGGAGGTATGAGAGGTGCATGAAAACACAGCGATATAGGGGAATGTATGGGAAGTGCGTGAAATCAGGGCGATATAGGGGAAGGCAAGGGAGGTGCGCGAAGGCACTGCTATATAGGGGATGCTATGGGAGGTGCGCGAAAACACAGTGATATAGGAGAAGACATGAGAGGTGCACAAAAACAGGGCAATATAGTGGAAGCTATGGGATGTGCCCGAAAACACGGTGATACAGGGGAATGCATCAGAGGTGCGAGAAAACACAGTGATATAGGGGACACAATGGGACGTGCGCGAAAACACAGTGATATGGGGGAAGTTATGAGAGGTGTGCGAGAACACGGCGATATAGGGGCAATTATGAGAGGTGTGCGAAAACACGGCGATACGGGAGAATGTATCAGATGTGCGAGAAAACACAGCGATATAGGGGAAGTATTGAGAGGATTGAAAACATAGCGATCTAGGTGAAGACATGAGAGGTGCGTGAAAACATGGTGATATAGGGGAAGCTATGAGAGGTGAGGAAAAACGGCGATACAGGGGAAGCTATGAGAGGTGAGCAATAACACAGCGATAAAGGTGAATCTATGGGATGTGCGCGAAAAGACAGCGATATAGGCGAAGTTATGAGAGGTGCGCAAGGCACAGCGATATAGGGGATGTTATGGGAGGTGCGTGAATACACAGCGATATAGGGGACGTGATGAGATGTGCATGAAAATGCAGTGATATTAGGGAAGGTATGAGAGGTGCACAAAAGCACAGTGATATAGGAGAAGTTATGAGAGGTGTGCGAAAACACAGCGATATAGGGGAAGGTATGAGAGGTGCATAAAAACACAGCGATATAGGGGCAGTTATGAGAGGTGCGTGTAAACACGGCGATATAGGAGAAAGTATGAGAGGTGCGCGAAAACTTGGCGTTACAGGGGAATGCATCAGAGGTGCCAGAAAAAACAGCGATGTAGTGGAATACATGAGAGGTGCGCGAAAACAGGGCAATATAGTGGAAGCTATGGGATGTGCACGAAAACAGGGCGATATAGGGGAAGCTATGAGAGCTGCGCGAAAACACAGCGATATAGGGGACGCAATGGGACGTGCGCGTAAACACAGTGATATAGGGGAAGTTATGAGAGGTGTGCGAGAACACGGCGATATAGGGGAAATTGTAAGAGGTGCGCGAAAACATGGCAATACAGGAGAATGTATCAGAGGTGCGAGAAAACACAGCGATATAGGGGAAGTAATGATAGGAGCGAAAACATAGCGATATACGTGAAGACATGCGAGATGCGCGAAAACACGGCGATATAGGGTAAGCTATGAGAGGTGAGCAATAACACAGAGATCAAGGTGAAGCTATGGGAGGTGCGCGAAAACACAGCGATATAGGGGACGGTATGAGATGTGCATGAATACACGGCGATATTGGGGAAGCCATGTGAGGTGCCAGAAAACACAGCGATATACGGGAAGGTATGAGAGGTGTGCAAAAACACAGCGATATGGGAGAAGTTAAGAGAGGTGCGTGAAAACACAGCAATATACGGGAAGGTATGAGAGGAGCACGAAAGCAGAGTGATATCGGGGAAGGTATGGGAGGTGCGCGAAAACAGGGTGACATACGGGAATGCATGAGAGGTGCGCGAAGGCACAGTGATATTGGGGACGTTATGAGATGTGCATGAAAACTCATCAATATAGGGGAAGGTATGAGATGTGCACAAAAATACATCGATATAGGGGAAGGTATGAGAGGTGCGCGAAAACAGCGATGTAGGCGAAGCTATGGGAGGTGCGCGAAAGCATATCGGTATAGGGGAAGGTATGAGATGTGCATGAATACACGGCGATAGTCGGGAAGCCATAAGAGGTCTGCGAAAACACAGCGATATAGGGGAAGGTATGAGAGGTGCGTGAAAACCTAGCGACATTGGGGACGTTATGAGATGTGCATGAAACCACGGTGAATTTGGGGAAGGTATGAGAGGTGTGCAAAAACACAGCGGTATACGGGAATGCATGAGAGGTGCGCGAAGGCACAGTGATATAGGGCATGGTATGGCAGGTGCGCGAATTCATAGCGATATAGGGGAAGGTATGAGATGTGCGCAAAAATACTTCGATATAGGGTAAGGTATGAGAGGTGCACGAAAACAGCGATGTAGGCAAAGCTATGGGAGGTGCGCGAAAACACAGCGATATAGGGGAAGGTATGAGATGTGCATGAATACACGGCGATAGTCGGGAAGCCATGAGAGGTGTGCAAAAACACAGCGATATAGGGGAAGGTATGAGAGCTGCGTGAAAACACAGTGATATTGGGGAAGGTATGAGAGGAGCGCAAAAACAGGGCGATATTGGGGAAGTTATGAGAGGTGCGTGAAAACCCAGCGACATTGGGGACATTATGAGATGTGCATGAAAACACGGTGATATTGGGGAAGGTATGAGAGTTGTGCAGAAACACAGCGATATACGGGAATGCATGAGATGTGCGCGAAGGCACAGTGATATAGGGGATGGTATGGGAGGTGCGCGAATACACAGCGATATAGGGAAAGCTATGAGATGTGCATGAATACACGGCGATAGTCGGGAAGCCATGAGAGGTGTGCGAAAACACAGCGATATAGGGCAAGGTATGAGAGGTGCGCAAAAAGACAGCGATATAGGGGAAGGTATGAGAGGTGCACGAAAACACAGCGATATCGGGGAATGTATGGGAGCTGCGCGAAAACAGGGCAATATAAGGGAAGGTATGAGAGGTGCACTAAATCACAGCGATACAGGGGAAGGAATGAGAGGTATGCGAAAACAGGGCGATATAGGGGAAGGTATGAGAGGTGCGCGAAGGCACACGATATGCAGGATGCTATGGGAGGTGCGCGAAAACATGGCGATATAGGGAAAGGTATGAGAGATGTCCGAAAACACAGCGATATAGGGGACGCTATGGGACGTGCGCGAAAACACAGTGATATAGGAGAAGGTATGAGAGGTGTGCAAGAATACAGCGATGTAGGGGAAATTATGAGAGGTGCGTGACAACACGGCGATACAGGGGAATGTATCAGAGGTGTGAGAAAACACAGCGATATAATGGAAGTAATGACAGGAGCGAAAACATAGCGATATAGGTGAAGGCATGAGAGGTGCGTGAAAACACAGTGATATAGGGGAAGCTACGAGAGGTGAGCAATAACACAGCGATAAAGATGAAGCTATGGGATGTGCGCAAAAAGACAGCGATATAGGGGAAGGTATGAGAAGTGCGCGAAAACACAGCGACGTGGGCGTAGCTATGGGAGGTGCGCGAAAGCACAGCGATAAAGGAGAAGTTATGAGAGGTGCACGAAAACACAGCGATATAGAGGAAGGTATGGGAGGTGCGCGAAAACACAGTGATATAGGGGAAGACATGAGATGTGCTTGAAAACAGGGCTATATAGTGGAAGCTATGGGATATGCGTGAAAACATGGCGATACAGGGAAAGGTATGAGAGGTGCCCGAAAACACAGCGATACAGGGGATGCTATGGGACGTGCACGAAAACACACTGATATAGTGGAAGGGATGAGAGGTGTGCAAGAACATGGCTGTATAGGGGAAATTATGCGATGTCCGCGAAAACACGGCGATATATGAAAAGTTATGAGAGGTGAGTGAAAAAACAGCGATATAGGGGAAGGTGTGAAGGTATGAGAGGTGCACGAAAACACAGCTATATAGGGGAAGGTATGAGAGGTGCGCGAAGGCACAGTGATATAGGGGACAGTATGAGATGTGCATGAAAACATGGAGATATCGGGGAAGAAATGAGAGATGCGTGAAAACACTGCGATATAGGGGAAAGTATGAGAGGTGCGCAAAAACACGGCGATACAGGGGAATGCATCAGAGGTGCGAGAAAACACAGCGATATAGGGGAAGTTATGAGAGAAGTAAAAACACAGCGATATAGGGGAGACATGAGAGGTGCACAAAAACAGGGCAATATAGTGAGAGCTATGGGATGTGCATGAAAACAGGGCGATATAGGGGAAGGTATGAGAGCTGCGCGAGAACACAGTGATATAGAGGAAAGTAGGAGAGGTGCGCGAAAACTTGGCGCTATAGGGGAATGCATCAGAGGTGCACGAAGACACAGTGATATAGGGGATGCTATGGGAGGTGCGCGAAAACACAGCGATATAGGGGAAATTATAGGAGGAGCGCGAAAACAGGGCGATATAGGGGAAGGTATGAGAGGTGTACGAAGACACAGCGATATAGGGGATGCTATGGGAGGTGCGCGAAAACACAGTGATATAGGTGACATTATGAGATGTGTATGAAAACACGGCGATATTGGGGAAGCCATGAGATGTGCACAAAATTACAGCGATATAGGAGAAGTTATGAGAGGTGCGTGAAAACACAGCGATATAGGGGGAGGTATGAGAGGTGCACGAAAACACAGCGATATAGGGGAATGTATGGGAGGTGCGCGAAAACAGGGCTATATAGGGGAAGGTAAGAGAGGTGCGCGAAGGCACAGCAATACAGGGGATGCTATGGGAGGTGCATGAAAACACAGCAATATAGGGGAATGTATGGGAAGTGCGTGAAAGCAGGGCGATATAGGGGAAGGCAAGAGAGGTGCGCGAAGGCACTGCTATATAGGGGATGCTATGAGAGATGAGCAATAACACAGCGATAAAGGTGAAGCTATGGGATGTGCGCGAAAAGAAAGCGATATAGGGGAAGGTATGAGAGGTGTGCGAAAACATCGATGTAGGCGAAGCTATGGGAGGTGCGCGAAAACACAGCGATATAGGGGACGGTATGAGACGTGCATGAATTAAAGGCGATATTGAGGAAGCAATGAGGGATGCGTGAAAACACAGCGATATAGGGGAAAGTATAGGAGGTGTGCGAAAACAGGGCGATATAGGGGAAGGTGTGAGAGGTGCACGAAGGCAC
The DNA here is from genome assembly GCF_030028105.1 of Mobula birostris. Taxonomy (NCBI): domain Eukaryota; kingdom Metazoa; phylum Chordata; class Chondrichthyes; order Myliobatiformes; family Myliobatidae; genus Mobula; species Mobula birostris. The sequence goes on along the minus strand of NW_027276985.1, from coordinate 485,048 downwards.
AGCGATATAGGGGCTGCTATGGGAGGTGCGCGAAAACACAGTGATATAGGGGACGGTATGAGATGTGTATGAAAACATGGTGATATAGGGGAAGCTATGAGAGGTACGCGAAAACACGGTGATATAGGGGAAAGTAGGAGAGGTGCGCGAAAACTTAGCGTTACATGGGAATGCATCAGAATTTCGAGAAAACTCAACGATATAGTGGAAGTAATGATTAGAGTGAAAACATAGCGATATAGGTGAAGACATGTGAGGTGTGCGAAAAAACGGCGATATAGGGGAAGCTATGAGAGTTGAGCAATAACACAGCGATAAAGGTGAAGCTATGGGATGTGCGCAAAAAGACAGCGATATAGGGGAAGGTATGAGAGGTGCGCGAAAACACAGTGACGTGGGCGTAGCTATGGGAGGTGCGCGAATGCACAGCGATATAAGGGACGGTATGAGAGGTGCACGAAAACACAACGATAAAAGGGAAGGTATGGGAGGTGCGTGAAAACAGGACGATATAGGGGAAGGTATGAGATGTGTGCGAAGGCACAGCGATATAGGGGATTCTATGGGAGGTGCGCGAATACACAGCAATATGGGGGACGTTATGAGATGTGATAAAAAACACGACGATATAGGGGAAGGTATGAGAGGTGCGCAAAAATACAGCGATAAAGGAGAAGTTATGAGAGGTGCACGAAAACACAGCGATATAGAGGAAGGTATGGGAGGTGCGCGAAAACACAGTGATATAGGGGAAGACATGAGATGTGCTTGAAAACAGGGCTATATAGTGGAAGCTATGGGATATGCGTGAAAACATGGCGATACAGGGAAAGGTATGAGAGGTGCCCGAAAACACAGCGATACAGGGGATGTTATGGGACGTGCGCGAAAACACACTGATATAGTGGAAGGGATGAGAGGTGTGCAAGAACATGGCTATATAGGGGAAATTATGCGATGTCCGCGAAAACACGGCGATATATGAGAAGTTATGAGAGGTGAGTGAAAACACAGCGATATAGGGGAAGGTGTGAAGGTATGAGAGGTGCACGAAAACACAGCTATATAGGGGAAGGTATGAGAGGTGCGCGAAGGCACAGTGATATAGGGGACGGTATGAGATGTGCATGAAAACATGGAGATATCGGGGAAGAAATGAGAGATGCGTGAAAACACTGCGATATAGGGGAAAGTATGAGAGGTGCGCAAAAACACGGCGATACAGGGGAATGCATCAGAGGTGAGAGAAAACACAGCGATATAGGGGAAATTATGAGAGAAGTAAAAACACAGCGATATAGGGGAGACATGAGAGGTGCACGAAAACAGGGGACTATAGTGAGAGCTATGGGATGTGCATGAAAACAGGGCGATATAGGGGAAGGTATGAGAGCTGCGCGAGAACACAGTGATATAGAGGAAAGTAGGAGAGGTGCGCGAAAACTTGGCGTTATAGGGGAATGCATCAGAGGTGCACGAAGACACAGCGATATAGGGGATGCTATGGGAGGTGCGCGAATACACAGCGATATAGGGGAAATTATAGGAGGAGCGCGAAAACAGGGCGATATAGGGGAAGGTATGAGAGGTGCACGAAGACACAGCGATATAGGGGATGCTATGGGAGGTGCGCGAAAACACAGTGATATAGGTGACGGTATGAGATGTTTATGAAAACACGGCGATATTGGGGAAGCCATGAGAAGAGCACAAAATTACAGCGATATAGGAGAAGTTATGAGAGGTGCATGAAAACACAGCGATATAGGGGGAGGTATGAGAGGTGCACGAAAACACAGCGATATAGGGGAATGCATGGGAGGTGCGCGAAAACAGGGCTATATAGGGGAAGGTAAGAGAGGTGCGCGAAGGCACAGCAATACAGGGGATGCTATGGGAGGTGCATGAAAACACAGCAATATAGGGGAATGTATGGGAAGTGCGTGAAAACAGGGCGATATAGGGGAAGGCAAGAGAGGTGCGCGAAGGCACTGCTATATAGTGGAAGCTATGGGATGTGCCCGAAAACACGGCGATACAGGGGAATGCATCAGAGGTGCGAGAAAACACAGTGATATAGGGGACGCTATGGGGCGTGCGCAAAAACACAGTGATATAGGGGAAGGTATGAGAGATCTGCGAGAACACGGCGATATAGGGGAAATTATAAGAGTTGTGCGAAAACATGGCGTTACATGGGAATGCATCAGAATTTCGAGAAAACTCAACGATATAGTGGAAGTAATGATTGGAGCGAAAACATAGCGATATAGGTGAAGCTGTGGGAGGTGCGCGAAAACACAGCGATATAGGGGACGGTATGAGACGTGCATGAATTAAAGGCGATATTGAGGAAGCAATGAGGGATGCGTGAAAACAAAGCGATATAGGGGAAAGTATAGGAGGTGTGCGAAAACAGGGCGATATAGGGGAAGGTGTGAGAGGTGCACGAAGGCACAGCGATATAGGGGCTGCTATGGGAGGTGCGCGAAAACAGTGATATAGGGGACGGTATGAGATGTGTATGAAAACATGGTGATATAGGGGAAGCTATGAGAGGTACGCGAAAACATGGTGATATAGGGGAAAGTATGAGAGGTGCGCGAAAACTTGGCGTTACATGGGAATGCATCAGAATTTCGAGAAAACTCAACGATATAGTGGAAGTAATGATTGGAGCGAAAACATAGCGAGATAGGTGAAGACATGTGAGGTGTGCGAAAAAACGGCGATATAGGGGAAGCTATGAGAGATGAGCAATAACACAGCGATAAAGGTGAAGCTATGGGATGTGCGCGAAAAGAAAGCGATATAGGGGAAGGTATGAGAGGTGTGCGAAAACATCGATGTAGGCGAAGCTATGGGAGGTGCGCGAAAACACAGCGATATAGGGGACGCTATGGGACGTGCGCAAAAACACAGTGATATAGGGGAAGGTATGATAGGTGCACAAAAATACAGCGATACAGGGGAAGTTATGGGAGGTGCGCAAAAATACAGCAATGTAGGAGAAGTTATGAGAGGTGCTTGAAAACACAGAGATATAGGAGAAATTATGAGAGGTGTGTGAAAGCACAGCGATATCGGGGAAGGAATGGGAGGTGCACGAACGCACAGCGATATAGGGGATGCTATGGGAGGTGCGTGAATACACAGCGATATAGGGGACGTTATGAGATGTGCATAAAAACACGGTGGTATAGGGGAAGTTATGAGAGGTGCGCAAAAATACAGCAATGTAGGAGAAGTTATGAGAGATGCGTGAAAACACTCAATATAGAGGATGCTATGGGAGGTGCGCGAAAACAGGGCGATATAGGGGGAGGTATGAGAGGTGCGCGAAAACATAACGATATAGGGGACACTATTGGACGTGCGCGAAAACACAGTGATATAGGGGAAGATATGAGAGGTGTGCGAGAACACGGCGATACAGGGGAATGTATCAGTGGTGCGAGTCACAGAGCGATATAGGGGAAGTAATGAGAGGAGCGGAAACACAGCGATATAGGTGAAGACATGAGAATTGCGTGAAAACATGGCAATATAGGGGAAGCTATGGGAGGTGAGCAATAACACAGCGATAAAGGTGAAGCGATGAGATGTGCGTGAAAAGACAGCAATATAGGAGAAGCTATGAGAGGTGTGCGAAAACACAGCGATGTAGGCGAAGCCATGGGAGGTGCGCGAAAACAGGGTGATATTGGGGAAGGTATGAGAGGTGCACGAAGAAACAACGATATAAGGGATTCTATGGAGGGAGCTTGAATACACAGCGATATAGGGGACGTTATGAGATGTGCATGAAAACACGGCGATATTGGGGAAGCCATGAGAGGTGTGTGAAAAGACACCGATATAGGGGAAGGTATGGGAAGTGTGAGAAAACAGGGCGATATAGGGGAAGATATGAGAGGTGAGCGACAGCACAGTTATATAGGGGATGCTATGGGAGGTGCGCAAGGCACAGTGATATAGGGGATGCTATGGGAGGTGCGCGAATACCCAGCGATATAGGGGACATTAACAGACGTGCATAAAAACACGTCGAAATTGGGGAAGCCAGGAGAGGTGCACAAAAATACAATAAAATAGGCGATGTAATGGGAGGTGCGTGAAAACACAGTGATATAGGGGAAGACATGAGAGGTGCACAAAAACAGGGCAATATAGTGGAAGCTATGGGATGTGCGCGAAAACAGGGCGATACAGGGAAATGCATCAGAGATGCGAGAAAACACAGTGATATAGGGGACGCTATGGGACGTGCGCGAAAACACAATGATATAGGGGAAGGTATGAGAGATGTGCGAGACAACGGCAATATAGGGGAAATTATGAGAGATGTGCGAAAACACGGCGATATAGGGAAAATTATGAAAGGTACGCGAAAACACGACGATACGGGAGAATGTATCAGATGTGCGAGAAAACACAGCGATATAGGGGAAGTAATGAGAGGAGCAAAAACATAGCGATCTAGGTGACGACATGAGAGGTGCACGAAAACACGGCAATATAGGGGAAGCTATGAGAGGTGCGTGAAGGCACAGCGATATAGGGGATGCTATGGGAGGAGCGCGAATACACAGCGATATAGGGTACGTTATGAGATGTGCATAACAACAGGGCGATATAGGGGAAGTTATGAGAGGTGCGCAAAAACACGACGATACAGGGGAAGCTATGAGAGATGAGCAATAACACAGCGATAAAGGTGAATCTATGGGATGTGCGCGAAAAGTCAGCGATATAGGGGAAGGTATTAGAGGTGCGCAAGGCACAGCGATATAGGGGGAGGTATGAGAGGTGCATGAAAACACAGCGATATAGGGGAAGGAATGGAAGGTGCTCGAAAACAGGGTGATATAGATGAAGTTATGAGAGTATGCGAAGGCACAGCAATATAGGGGATGCTATGGATGGTGCGCGAAAACACAGTGATACAGGGGAAGACATGAGAGGTGCGTGAAAACACAGCGATATAGGGGAAGCTATGAGAGGTGAGCAGAAACACGGCGATACAGGGGAAGCTATGAGAGGTGAGCAATAACACAGCGATAGTGAATCTGTGGGATGTGCGCAAAACGACAGCGATTTAGGGGAAGGAATGAGAGGTGCGCAAGGCACAGCGATATAGGGGATGCTATGGGAGGTGCGTGAATACACAGCGATATAGGGGACGTGATGGGATGCACATGAAAACGCAACGATATTAGGGAAGGTATGAGAGGTGCACAAAAACACAGCGATATAGGAGAAGTTATGAGAGGTGTGTGAAAACACAGCGATATAGGGAAGGTATGAGAGGTGCACGAAAACAGCGATATAGGTGAAGGAATGGGAGGTGCGCGAAAACAGGGCGATATAGGTGAATGAATGCGAGGAGCGTGAAAACAGGGCGATATAGGGGAAGATATGAGAGGTGCGCGAAGGCACAGCGAAATAGGGGATGCTATGGGAGGTGCGCGAATACACAGCGATATAGGGGACGTTATGAGATGTGCATAACAATACGGCGATATAGGGGAAGTTATGAGAGGTGTGCAAAAACACGGCAATGTAGGGGAAGCTATGAGAGGTGAGCAATAACACAGCGATAAAGGTGAATCTATGGGATGTGCGCGAAAAGACAGCGATATAGGGGAAGCTATGAGAGGTGCGCAAGGCACAGCGATACAGGGGATGCTATGGGAGGTGCGTGAATACACAGTGCTATAGGGGACGTGATGAGATGTGCATGAAAACGCAGCGATATTAGGGAAGTTATGAGAGGTGCACAAAAACGCATCGATATAGGCGAAGTTATGAGAGGTGTGTGAAAACACAGCGATATAGGGAAGGTAGGAGAGGTGCACGAAAACACGGCGATATAGGGGAAGTTATGAGAGCTGCGCAAAAATACAGCAATATAGGAGAAGTTATGAGAGGTGCGTGAAAACACAACGATAGAAGGGGAGGTATGAGAGGTGCACGAAAACACAGCGATATAAGGGAAGGTATAGGAGGTGGGCGAAAACAGGGCGATATAGGGGAAGGTATGGGAGGTGCACGAAGGCACAGCGATATAGGGGATGTTATGGGAGGTGCACGAATACACAGCGAAATAGGGGACGTTATGAGATGTACATAAAAAAACGGCAATATAGGGGAAGTTATGAGAGGTGCGCAAAAATACAGCAATATATGAGAAGTTATGAGAGGTGCGTGAAAACACAGCGACATAGGGGGAGGTATGAGAGGTAAACGAAAACACAGCGAGATAGGGGAAGGTATAGGAGGTGCTTGAAAGCAGGGCGATATACGGGAAATTATGAGAGGTGCGTAAAAACCCAGCGATATAGGGGATGTTATGAGATGTGCATGAAAACACGGCGATATAAGGGAAGGTATGAGAGGTGCGCGAAGGCACAGAGAAATTGGGGATGTTATGGGAGGTGCACGAATACACAGCGAAATAGGGGACGTTATGAGATGTCCATGAAAACACAGCGATATAGTGGAAGGTATGAGAGGTGCATGAAAACACAGTGATATAAGGGAAGTTATAGGAGGTGCGCGAAAACGGCAATATAGGGGAAGGTATGAGAGGTGTGCAAAAACACAGCGATATAGGAGATGTTAAGAGAGGTGCGTGAAAACACAGCGATATAGGGGAAGGTATGAGAGATGTACGAAGGCACAGCGATATAGGGGATGCTATGGGAGGTGTGCGAAAACACAGCGATATAGGAGACGGTATGAGATGTGCATAAAAACATGGCGATATACGGGGAGGTATGAGAGGTGCGCGTAAACACGGCGATATAGGGGAAAGTATGAGAGGTGCGCGAAAACTTGGTGTTACATGGGAATGCATCAGAGGTGCGAGAAAACACAGCGATGTAGTGGAAGACATGAGAGGTGCGCGAAAACAGGGCAATATAGTGGAAGGTATGGGTTGTGCGCGAAAACAGGGCGATATAGGGGAAGGTATGAGAGGTGCGTGAATACACAGCGATATAGGGTACGCTAAGGGACGTGCGTGAATACATAGTGATATAGGGGAAGGTATGAGAGGTACACGAAAACACAGCGATAAGGGGAAGGTATGGGAGGTGCTCGCAAATAAGGCGATATAGAGGAAGGTATGAGAGGTGTGCGAAGGCACAGCAATATAGGGTATGTTATGGGAGGTGTGCGAAAACACAGTGATACAGGGGAAGACATGAGAGGTGCGTGAAAACAGGGCAATATAGTGGAAGCTCGGCGATGTGCCTGATAACAGGGCGATATAGGGGAAGTTATGGTAGGTGCGCGAAAACACAGTGATATAGGGGAAGCTATGGGACATGCGCAAAAAAAGTGATATAGGGGAAGGTATGAGAGGTGTGCGTGAACACGGCGATATAGGGGAAATTGTAAGAAGTGTGCGAAAACATGGCAATACAAGAGAATGTATCAATTGTGCGAGAAAACACAGCGATATAGGGGAAGTATTGAGAGGAGCGAAAACATAGCGATCTAGGTGAAGACATGAGAGGTGAGCAAAAACACGGCGATACAGGGGAAGCTATGAGAGGTGAGCAATAACACAGCGATAAAGCTGAATCTATGGGATGTGCGCAAAAATACAGCGATATAGGGGAAGCTATGAGAGGTGCGCAAGGCACAGCGATATAGGGAATGCTATGGGAGGTGCGCGAATACACAGCGATATAGGGGACGTGATGAGATGTGCATGAAAAGTCAGCGATATTAGGGAAGTTATGAGAGGTGTGTGAAAACACAGCGATATAGGGGAAGGTATGAAAGGTGCACGAAAACACAGCGATATAGGGGAAGGAATCGGAGGTGCGCGAAAACTGCGATATTGGGGAAGGTATGAGAGGTGCGCGAAGGCACAGTGATATAGGGGATGCAATGGGAGGTGCGCGAATACACAGCGATATAGGGGACGTTATGAGATGTGCATAAAAACACGGCAATATAGGGGAAGTTATGAGAGGTACACAAAAATACAGCAATGCAGGAGAAGGTATGAGAGGTGCGTGAAAACACAGCGATATAAGGGGAGGTATAAGAGGTACACGAAAACACAGCGATATAAGGGAAGTTATGGGAGGTGCTCGAAAACGGTGATATAGGGAAAGGTATGAGAGGTGTGCGAAGGCACAGCTATATAGGGGATGGTATGGGAGGTGCACGAAAACACAGCAATATAGGGGAAAATATGAGAGGTTTGCGAGAACACGTTGATACAGGGAACAGTATCAGAAGTGCGAGAACACAGCGATATAGGGGAAGTAATGAGAGGAGCGGAAACACAGCGATATAGGTGAAGACATGAGAGGTGCGCGAAAACACGGCAATATAGGGGAAGCTATGAGAGGTAAGCAATAACACAGCGATAAAGTTGAAGTTATGGGATGTGCGCGAAAACAGGGCGATATAGGGGAAGATATGAGAGGTGCGCAAAAACACAGCGATGTATGCGAAGCCATGAGAGGTGCGTGGGAAACAGGGCGATATAGGGGAAGGTATGAGCGGTGCGTGAAGGCACAGCGATATAGGGGATGCTATGGGAGGTGCGTGAATACACAGAGATATAGGAGACGTTATGAGATGTGCATGAAAACACGGCGATAGTCGGGAAGCCATGAGAGGTGTGCGAAAACACAGCGATATAGGGGAAGGTATCAGAGCTGCGTGAAAACACAGTGATATAGGGGAAGGTATGAGAAGAGCGCGAAAACAGGGCGATAGAGGGGAGGTTATGAGAGGTGCGTGAAAACCCAGCGACATTGGGGACGTTATGAGATGTGCATGGAAACATGGTGATATTGGGGAAGGTATGAGAGGTGTGCAAAAACACAGCGGTATACGGGAATGCATGAGAGCTGCACGAAAACAGCGATATAGGTGAAGGAATGGGAGGTGCGCGAAAACAGGGCGATATTTGGGAAGGTATGAGAGGTGCGCGAAAGCACAGCGATATAAGGGAAGCTATGGGAGGTGCGCGAATATACACCGATATAGAGGACGTTATGAGATGTGCATAACAACACGGCGATATAGGGGAAGCTATGAGAGGTGAGCAATAACACAGCGATAAAGGTGAATCTATGGGATGTGCACAAAAAGAGAGCGACATAGGGGAAGGTATGAGAGGTGCGCAAGGCACAGCGATATAGGGGATGCTATGGGAGGTGCGTGAATACACAGCGATATACGGGACGTTATGAGAGGTGCATGAAAACGTAGCGATATTAGGGAAGGTATGAGAGGTTCACAAAAGCACAGCGACATAGGAGAATGAATGGGAAGTGTGCGAAAACACAGCGATATTGGGAAGGTATGAGAGGTGCACGAAAACAGCGATATAGGTGAAGGAATGGGAGGTGCGCTAAAACAGGGCGATATAGGTGAATGAATGCGAGGAGCACGAAAACAGGGCGATATTTGGGAAGGTATGAGAGGTGCGCAAGGCACAGCGATATAGGGGATGCTATGGGAGGTACGTGAATACACAGCGATATAGGGGACGTGATGAGATGTGCATGAAAACGCAGTGATATTAGTGAAGGTATGAGAGGTGCACAAAAACACAGCGATATAGGGGACGCTATGGGACATGTGCAAAAAAACAGTGATATAGGGGAAGGTATGAGAGGTGTGCGAGAACACGGCGATATAGGGGAAATTGTAAGAGGTGCGTGAAAACATGGCAATACAGGAGATTGTATCAGAGGTGCGAGAAAACAGCGATATAGGGGAATTAATGATAGGAGCGAAAACATAGCGATATAGGTGAAGACATGCGAGGTGCGCGAGAAAACGGCGATATAGGGTAAGCTATGAGAGGTGAGCAATAACACAGCGATCAAGGTGAAGCTATGGGATGTGCGCGAAAACACGGCGATATAGGTGAAGGTATGAGATGTCCGCAAAAATACATCGATATAGGGGAAGGTATGAGAGTTGCGTGAAAACATAGTGATATAGGTGAAGGTATGAGAGGAGCGCGAAAACAGGGCGATATAGGGGAAGTTATGAGAGGTGCGTCAAAACCTAGCGATATAAAGGACGTTAGGAGATGTGCATGAAAACACGGCGATATAGGGAAAGGTATGAGAGGTGCGCGAAGGCACAGCGATATAGCAGAAGGTATGAGAGGTGCACGAAAACAGCGATATAGGTGAAGGAATGGGAGGTGCGCGAAAACATGGCGATATAGGGGAAGGTATGAAAGGCGCACGAAAACACAGATATATATACGGGAAGGAATGGGAGGTGCACGAATACACAGCGATATAGGGGACGTTATGAGATGTGCATGAAAACACAGCCATATAGGGGAAGCATTGAGAGGAGCGAAAACATAGCGATCTAGGTGAAGACATGAGAGGCGAGCAAAAACACGGCGATACAGGGGAAGCTATGAGAGGTGAGCAATAACACAGCGATAAAGCTGAATCTATGGGATGTGCGCGAAAAGACAGCGATATAGGGGAAGCTATGAGAGGTGCGCAAGGCACAGCGATATAGGGGAAGCTATGAGAGGTGCGCTAATGCACAGCAATATAAGGGATGCTATGGGAAGTGCGCGAATACACAGCGATATAGGGGACGTTATGAGATGTGCATGAAAACATGGCAATATAGAGGAAGGTATAAGAACTGCGCAAAATACAGTGATATAGGAGAAGTTATGAGAGGTGCTTGAAAACACAGCGATATAAGGGAAGGTATGAGAGGTGCACGAAAACACAGCGATATTGGGGAAGGTATGGGAGGTGCGCGAAAACAGGGTATATAGGGGAAGTTATGAGAGGTGCGCGAAGGCACAGCGATATAGGGGATGCTATGAGAGGTGCGCGAAAACACCGTAATACAGGGGAAGACATGAGAGGTATGCAAAAACAGGACAATATAGTGAAACCTATGGGATGTGCGCGAAACCACGGCGATACAGGGGAATGTATCAGAGGTGCGAGAAAACACAGCGATATAGGAGACGCTATGGGACATGCGCAAAAAAGCAGTGATATAGGGGAAGGTATGAGAGGTGTGCGAGAACATGGCGATATACAGGAAATTGTAAGAGGTGCGCGAAAACATGGCAATACAGGAGAATGTATCAGATGTACGAGAAAACACAGTGATATAGGGGAAGTAATGATAGGAGCAAAAACATAGCGATATAGGTGAAGACATGTGAGGTGCGCGAAAACACGGCGATATAGGGTAAGGTATGAGGGGTGAGCAATAACACAGTGATCAAGGTGAAGCTATGGGATGTGCGCAAAAACAGCGATGTAGGCGAAGCTATGGGAGGTGCGCGAAAACACAGCGATATAGGGGACGGTAGGAGATGTGCATGAATACAAGGCGATATTGGGGAAGCCATGAGAGGTGCCTGAAAACACAGCGATATAGGAGAAGTTAAGAGAGGTTCGTGAAAACACAGCAATATATGGGAAGGTAGGAGAGGAGCACGAAAACACAGCGATATCAGGGAAGTTATGGGAGGTGCGCCAAAACAGGGCGATATACGGGAATGCATGAGAGGTGTGCGAAGGCACAGTGATATAGGGGATTCTATGGGCGGTGCGCAAATACACAGTGATATAGGGGACGTTATGAGATGTGCATGAAAACACATCAATATAGGGGAAGATATGAGTTATGCGCAAAAATACATCGATATAGGGGAAGGTATGAGAGGTGCACGAAAACAGCGATGTAGGTGAAGCTATAGGAGGTGCGCTAAAGCACAGCGATATAGGGGAAGGTATGAGATGTGCATCAGTACACGGAGAAAGTCGGGAAGCCATGAGAGGTGTGCGAAAACACAGCGATATAGGGGAAGGTATGAGAGGAGCGCAAAAACAGGGCAATATAGGGAAGGCTATGAGAGGTGCGTGAAAACCCAGCGACATTGGGGACGTTATGAGATGTGCATGAAACCACGGTGATATTGGGAAAGGTATGAGAGGTGTGCAAAAACACAGCGGTATACGGGAATGCATGAGAGGTGCGCGAGGGCACAGTGATATAGGGGAATGTATGGGAGGTGCGCGAATACATAGCGATATAGGAGAAGGTATGAGATGTGCACAAAAATATATCAATATAGGAGAATGTATGAGAGGTGCACGAAAACAGCGATGTAGGCGAAGCTATGGGAGGTGCGCGAAAACACAGCGATATAGGGGAAGGTATGAGATGTGCATGAATACACGGCGATAGTCGGGAAGCCATGAGAGGTGTGCGAAAACACAGCGATATAGGGGAAGGTATGAGAGCTGCGTGAAAACACAGTGATATTGGGGAAGATATGAGAGGAGCGCGAAAACAGGGCGATATAGGGGAAGTTATGAGAAATGCGTGAAAACCCAGCGACATTGCGGACGTTATGAGATGTGCATGAAAACACGGTGATAATGGGGAAGGTATGAGAGGTGTGCAAAAACACAGCGATATACGGGAATGCATAAGAGGTGCGCGAAGGCACAGTGATATAGGGGATGGTATGGGAGGTGCGCGAATACTCAGCGATATAGGGGACGTTATGAGATGTGCGCAAAAATACATCGATATAGTGGAAGGTATGAGAGGTGCGCGAAAACACAGCGATATAGGGAAAGCTATGAGATGTGCATGAGTACACGGTGATAGTCGGGAAGCCATGAGAGGTGTGCGAAAACACAGCGATATAGGGGAAGGTATGAGAGCAGCGTGAAAACACATTGATATAGGGGAAGGTATGAGAGGAGTGCGAAAACAGGGCGATATAGGGGAAGTTATGAGAGGTGCGTGAAAACCTAGCGATATAGGGGACGGTATGAGATGTGCATGAAAACACGGCGATATAGGCGAAGGTATAAGAGGTGCGCGAAGGCACAGCGATATAGGAGAAGTTATGAGAGGTGTGTGAAAACACAGCGATATAGGGGGAGGTATGAGAGGTGCATGAAAACACAGCGATATAGGGGAAGGTATGGAGGGTGCGCAAAACAGGGTGATATACGGGAAGGCATGAGAGGTGCGCTAAGGCACAGCAATATAAGGGATGCTACGGGAGGTGCGCGAATACACAGCGATATAGGGGACGTTATGAGATGTGCATGAAAACGCAGCGATATTAGGGAAGGTATCAGAGGTGCACAAAAACACAGCGATATAGGAGAAGTTATGAGAGGTGTGCGAAAACACAGCGATACAGGGGAAGATATGAAAGGTGCACGAAAGCACAGATATATTCGGGAAGGAATGGGAGGTGCACAAATACACAGCGATATAGGGGACGTTATGAGATGTGCATGAAAACACAGCCATATAGGGGAAGGTATGAGAGGTGCACGAAAACGCAGCGATATAAGGGAAGGTATAGGAGGTGCGCGAAAACAGGGCTATATAGGGGAAGGTATGAGAGGTGCACGAAGGCACAGCGATGTATGCGAAGCCATGGGAGGTGCGCGGGAAACAGGGCAATATAGGGGAAGGTATGAGCGGTGTGCGAAGGCACAGCGATATAGGGGACGCTATGGGACATGCGCAAAAAAACAGTGATATAGGGGAAGGTATGAGAGGTGTGCGAGAACACGGCGATATAGGGGAAATTGTAAGAGGTGTGCGAAAACATGGCAATACAGGAGAATGTATCAGAGGTGCGAGAAAACACAGCGATAGAGGGGAAGTAATGATAGGAGCGACAACATAGCGATATACGTGAAGACATGTGAGATGCGCGAAAACACGGCGATATAGGGGAAGGTATGAGAGCTGCGTGAAAGCACAGTGATATAGGGGAAGGTATGAGAGGAGCGCGAAAACAGGGCGATAGAGGGGAGGTTATGAGAGGTGCGTGAAAACCCAGCGACATTGGGGATGTTATGAGATGTACATGAAAACACGGTGATATTGGGGAAGGTATGAGAGGTGTGCAAAAACACAGCGGTATACGGGAATGCATGAGAGGTGCACGAAAACAGCGATATAGGTGAAGGAATGGGAGGTGCGCGAAAACAGGGCGATATTTGGGAAAGCATTGAGAGGAGCGAAAACATCGCGATCTAGGTGAAGACATGAGAGGTGCGCGAAAACACGGCGATATAGGGGAAGCTAGGAGAGGTGAGCTAAAACACGGCGATACAGGGGAAGCTATGAGAGGTGAGCAATAACACAGCGATAGAGGTGAATCTATGGGATGTGCGCGAAAAGACAGCGATATAGGGGAAGCTATGAGAGGTGCGCAAGGCACAGCGATATAGGGGATGCTATTGGAGGTGCGTGAATACACAGCGATATAGGGGACGTGATGTGATGTGCATGAAAACGCAGCCATATTAGGGAAGGTATCAGAGGTGCACAAAAACACAGCGATATAGAAGAAGTTATGAGAGATGTGCAAAAACACAGCGATATAGGAGAAGTTATGAGAGGTGTGCGAAAACACAGCGATATAGGGGAAGATATGAAAGGTGCATGAAAACACAGAGATATATTCGGGAAGGAATGGGAGATGCACGAATACACAGCGATACAGGGGACGTTATGAGATGTGCATAAAAACACGGTGGTATAGGGGAAGTTATGAGAGGTGCGCAAAAATACAGCAATGTAGGAGAAGTTATGAGAGATGCGTGAAAACACTCAATATAGAGGATGCTATGGGAGGTGCGCGAAAACAGGGCGATATAGGGGGAGGTATGAGAGGTGCGCGAAAACATAACGATATAGGGGACACTATTGGACGTGCGCGAAAACACAGTGATATAGGGGAAGATATGAGAGGTGTGCGAGAACACGGCGATACAGGGGAATGTATCAGTGGTGCGAGTCACAGAGCGATATAGGGGAAGTAATGAGAGGAGCGGAAACACAGCGATATAGGTGAAGACATGAGAATTGCGTGAAAACATGGCAATATAGGGGAAGCTATGGGAGGTGAGCAATAACACAGCGATAAAGGTGAAGCGATGAGATGTGCGTGAAAAGACAGCAATATAGGAGAAGCTATGAGAGGTGTGCGAAAACACAGCGATGTAGGCGAAGCCATGGGAGGTGCGCGAAAACAGGGTGATATTGGGGAAGGTATGAGAGGTGCACGAAGAAACAACGATATAAGGGATTCTATGGAGGGAGCTTGAATACACAGCGATATAGGGGACGTTATGAGATGTGCATGAAAACACGGCGATATTGGGGAAGCCATGAGAGGTGTGTGAAAAGACACCGATATAGGGGAAGGTATGGGAAGTGTGAGAAAACAGGGCGATATAGGGGAAGATATGAGAGGTGAGCGACAGCACAGTTATATAGGGGATGCTATGGGAGGTGCGCAAGGCACAGTGATATAGGGGATGCTATGGGAGGTGCGCGAATACCCAGCGATATAGGGGACATTAACAGACGTGCATAAAAACACGTCGAAATTGGGGAAGCCAGGAGAGGTGCACAAAAATACAATAAAATAGGCGATGTAATGGGAGGTGCGTGAAAACACAGTGATATAGGGGAAGACATGAGAGGTGCACAAAAACAGGGCAATATAGTGGAAGCTATGGGATGTGCGCGAAAACAGGGCGATACAGGGAAATGCATCAGAGAAGCCAGAAAACACAGTGATATAGGGGACGCTATGGGACGTGCGCGAAAACACAATGATATAGGGGAAGGTATGAGAGATGTGCGAGACAACGGCAATATAGGGGAAATTATGAGAGATGTGCGAAAACACGGCGATATAGGGAAAATTATGAAAGGTACGCGAAAACACGACGATACGGGAGAATGTATCAGATGTGCGAGAAAACACAGCGATATAGGGGAAGTAATGAGAGGAGCAAAAACATAGCGATCTAGGTGACGACATGAGAGGTGCACGAAAACACGGCAATATAGGGGAAGCTATGAGAGGTGCGTGAAGGCACAGCGATATAGGGGATGCTATGGGAGGAGCGCGAATACACAGCGATATAGGGTACGTTATGAGATGTGCATAACAACAGGGCGATATAGGGGAAGTTATGAGAGGTGCGCAAAAACACGACGATACAGGGGAAGCTATGAGAGATGAGCAATAACACAGCGATAAAGGTGAATCTATGGGATGTGCGCGAAAAGTCAGCGATATAGGGGAAGGTATTAGAGGTGCGCAAGGCACAGCGATATAGGGGGAGGTATGAGAGGTGCATGAAAACACAGCGATATAGGGGAAGGAATGGAAGGTGCTCGAAAACAGGGTGATATAGATGAAGTTATGAGAGTATGCGAAGGCACAGCAATATAGGGGATGCTATGGATGGTGCGCGAAAACACAGTGATACAGGGGAAGACATGAGAGGTGCGTGAAAACACAGCGATATAGGGGAAGCTATGAGAGGTGAGCAGAAACACGGCGATACAGGGGAAGCTATGAGAGGTGAGCAATAACACAGCGATAGTGAATCTGTGGGATGTGCGCAAAACGACAGCGATTTAGGGGAAGGAATGAGAGGTGCGCAAGGCACAGCGATATAGGGGATGCTATGGGAGGTGCGTGAATACACAGCGATATAGGGGACGTGATGGGATGCACATGAAAACGCAACGATATTAGGGAAGGTATGAGAGGTGCACAAAAACACAGCGATATAGGAGAAGTTATGAGAGGTGTGTGAAAACACAGCGATATAGGGAAGGTATGAGAGGTGCACGAAAACAGCGATATAGGTGAAGGAATGGGAGGTGCGCGAAAACAGGGCGATATAGGTGAATGAATGCGAGGAGCGTGAAAACAGGGCGATATAGGGGAAGATATGAGAGGTGCGCGAAGGCACAGCGAAATAGGGGATGCTATGGGAGGTGCGCGAATACACAGCGATATAGGGGACGTTATGAGATGTGCATAACAATACGGCGATATAGGGGAAGTTATGAGAGGTGTGCAAAAACACGGCAATGTAGGGGAAGCTATGAGAGGTGAGCAATAACACAGCGATAAAGGTGAATCTATGGGATGTGCGCGAAAAGACAGCGATATAGGGGAAGCTATGAGAGGTGCGCAAGGCACAGCGATACAGGGGATGCTATGGGAGGTGCGTGAATACACAGTGCTATAGGGGACGTGATGAGATGTGCATGAAAACGCAGCGATATTAGGGAAGTTATGAGAGGTGCACAAAAACGCATCGATATAGGCGAAGTTATGAGAGGTGTGTGAAAACACAGCGATATAGGGAAGGTAGGAGAGGTGCACGAAAACACGGCGATATAGGGGAAGTTATGAGAGCTGCGCAAAAATACAGCAATATAGGAGAAGTTATGAGAGGTGCGTGAAAACACAACGATAGAAGGGGAGGTATGAGAGGTGCACGAAAACACAGCGATATAAGGGAAGGTATAGGAGGTGGGCGAAAACAGGGCGATATAGGGGAAGGTATGGGAGGTGCACGAAGGCACAGCGATATAGGGGATGTTATGGGAGGTGCACGAATACACAGCGAAATAGGGGACGTTATGAGATGTACATAAAAAAACGGCAATATAGGGGAAGTTATGAGAGGTGCGCAAAAATACAGCAATATATGAGAAGTTATGAGAGGTGCGTGAAAACACAGCGACATAGGGGGAGGTATGAGAGGTAAACGAAAACACAGCGAGATAGGGGAAGGTATAGGAGGTGCTTGAAAGCAGGGCGATATACGGGAAATTATGAGAGGTGCGTAAAAACCCAGCGATATAGGGGATGTTATGAGATGTGCATGAAAACACGGCGATATAAGGGAAGGTATGAGAGGTGCGCGAAGGCACAGAGAAATTGGGGATGTTATGGGAGGTGCACGAATACACAGCGAAATAGGGGACGTTATGAGATGTCCATGAAAACACAGCGATATAGTGGAAGGTATGAGAGGTGCATGAAAACACAGTGATATAAGGGAAGTTATAGGAGGTGCGCGAAAACGGCAATATAGGGGAAGGTATGAGAGGTGTGCAAAAACACAGCGATATAGGAGATGTTAAGAGAGGTGCGTGAAAACACAGCGATATAGGGGAAGGTATGAGAGATGTACGAAGGCACAGCGATATAGGGGATGCTATGGGAGGTGTGCGAAAACACAGCGATATAGGAGACGGTATGAGATGTGCATAAAAACATGGCGATATACGGGGAGGTATGAGAGGTGCGCGTAAACACGGCGATATAGGGGAAAGTATGAGAGGTGCGCGAAAACTTGGTGTTACATGGGAATGCATCAGAGGTGCGAGAAAACACAGCGATGTAGTGGAAGACATGAGAGGTGCGCGAAAACAGGGCAATATAGTGGAAGGTATGGGTTGTGCGCGAAAACAGGGCGATATAGGGGAAGGTATGAGAGGTGCGTGAATACACAGCGATATAGGGTACGCTAAGGGACGTGCGTGAATACATAGTGATATAGGGGAAGGTATGAGAGGTACACGAAAACACAGCGATAAGGGGAAGGTATGGGAGGTGCTCGCAAATAAGGCGATATAGAGGAAGGTATGAGAGGTGTGCGAAGGCACAGCAATATAGGGTATGTTATGGGAGGTGTGCGAAAACACAGTGATACAGGGGAAGACATGAGAGGTGCGTGAAAACAGGGCAATATAGTGGAAGCTCGGCGATGTGCCTGATAACAGGGCGATATAGGGGAAGTTATGGTAGGTGCGCGAAAACACAGTGATATAGGGGAAGCTATGGGACATGCGCAAAAAAAGTGATATAGGGGAAGGTATGAGAGGTGTGCGTGAACACGGCGATATAGGGGAAATTGTAAGAAGTGTGCGAAAACATGGCAATACAAGAGAATGTATCAATTGTGCGAGAAAACACAGCGATATAGGGGAAGTATTGAGAGGAGCGAAAACATAGCGATCTAGGTGAAGACATGAGAGGTGAGCAAAAACACGGCGATACAGGGGAAGCTATGAGAGGTGAGCAATAACACAGCGATAAAGCTGAATCTATGGGATGTGCGCAAAAATACAGCGATATAGGGGAAGCTATGAGAGGTGCGCAAGGCACAGCGATATAGGGAATGCTATGGGAGGTGCGCGAATACACAGCGATATAGGGGACGTGATGAGATGTGCATGAAAAGTCAGCGATATTAGGGAAGTTATGAGAGGTGTGTGAAAACACAGCGATATAGGGGAAGGTATGAAAGGTGCACGAAAACACAGCGATATAGGGGAAGGAATCGGAGGTGCGCGAAAACTGCGATATTGGGGAAGGTATGAGAGGTGCGCGAAGGCACAGTGATATAGGGGATGCAATGGGAGGTGCGCGAATACACAGCGATATAGGGGACGTTATGAGATGTGCATAAAAACACGGCAATATAGGGGAAGTTATGAGAGGTACACAAAAATACAGCAATGCAGGAGAAGGTATGAGAGGTGCGTGAAAACACAGCGATATAAGGGGAGGTATAAGAGGTACACGAAAACACAGCGATATAAGGGAAGTTATGGGAGGTGCTCGAAAACGGTGATATAGGGAAAGGTATGAGAGGTGTGCGAAGGCACAGCTATATAGGGGATGGTATGGGAGGTGCACGAAAACACAGCAATATAGGGGAAAATATGAGAGGTTTGCGAGAACACGTTGATACAGGGAACAGTATCAGAAGTGCGAGAACACAGCGATATAGGGGAAGTAATGAGAGGAGCGGAAACACAGCGATATAGGTGAAGACATGAGAGGTGCGCGAAAACACGGCAATATAGGGGAAGCTATGAGAGGTAAGCAATAACACAGCGATAAAGTTGAAGTTATGGGATGTGCGCGAAAACAGGGCGATATAGGGGAAGATATGAGAGGTGCGCAAAAACACAGCGATGTATGCGAAGCCATGAGAGGTGCGTGGGAAACAGGGCGATATAGGGGAAGGTATGAGCGGTGCGTGAAGGCACAGCGATATAGGGGATGCTATGGGAGGTGCGTGAATACACAGAGATATAGGAGACGTTATGAGATGTGCATGAAAACACGGCGATAGTCGGGAAGCCATGAGAGGTGTGCGAAAACACAGCGATATAGGGGAAGGTATCAGAGCTGCGTGAAAACACAGTGATATAGGGGAAGGTATGAGAAGAGCGCGAAAACAGGGCGATAGAGGGGAGGTTATGAGAGGTGCGTGAAAACCCAGCGACATTGGGGACGTTATGAGATGTGCATGGAAACATGGTGATATTGGGGAAGGTATGAGAGGTGTGCAAAAACACAGCGGTATACGGGAATGCATGAGAGCTGCACGAAAACAGCGATATAGGTGAAGGAATGGGAGGTGCGCGAAAACAGGGCGATATTTGGGAAGGTATGAGAGGTGCGCGAAAGCACAGCGATATAAGGGAAGCTATGGGAGGTGCGCGAATATACACCGATATAGAGGACGTTATGAGATGTGCATAACAACACGGCGATATAGGGGAAGCTATGAGAGGTGAGCAATAACACAGCGATAAAGGTGAATCTATGGGATGTGCACAAAAAGAGAGCGACATAGGGGAAGGTATGAGAGGTGCGCAAGGCACAGCAATATAGGGGATGCTATGGGAGGTGCGTGAATACACAGCGATATACGGGACGTTATGAGAGGTGCATGAAAACGTAGCGATATTAGGGAAGGTATGAGAGGTTCACAAAAGCACAGCGACATAGGAGAATGAATGGGAAGTGTGCGAAAACACAGCGATATTGGGAAGGTATGAGAGGTGCACGAAAACAGCGATATAGGTGAAGGAATGGGAGGTGCGCTAAAACAGGGCGATATAGGTGAATGAATGCGAGGAGCACGAAAACAGGGCGATATTTGGGAAGGTATGAGAGGTGCGCAAGGCACAGCGATATAGGGGATGCTATGGGAGGTACGTGAATACACAGCGATATAGGGGACGTGATGAGATGTGCATGAAAACGCAGTGATATTAGTGAAGGTATGAGAGGTGCACAAAAACACAGCGATATAGGGGACGCTATGGGACATGTGCAAAAAAACAGTGATATAGGGGAAGGTATGAGAGGTGTGCGAGAACACGGCGATATAGGGGAAATTGTAAGAGGTGCGTGAAAACATGGCAATACAGGAGATTGTATCAGAGGTGCGAGAAAACAGCGATATAGGGGAATTAATGATAGGAGCGAAAACATAGCGATATAGGTGAAGACATGCGAGGTGCGCGAGAAAACGGCGATATAGGGTAAGCTATGAGAGGTGAGCAATAACACAGCGATCAAGGTGAAGCTATGGGATGTGCGCGAAAACACGGCGATATAGGTGAAGGTATGAGATGTCCGCAAAAATACATCGATATAGGGGAAGGTATGAGAGTTGCGTGAAAACATAGTGATATAGGTGAAGGTATGAGAGGAGCGCGAAAACAGGGCGATATAGGGGAAGTTATGAGAGGTGCGTCAAAACCTAGCGATATAAAGGACGTTAGGAGATGTGCATGAAAACACGGCGATATAGGGAAAGGTATGAGAGGTGCGCGAAGGCACAGCGATATAGCAGAAGGTATGAGAGGTGCACGAAAACAGCGATATAGGTGAAGGAATGGGAGGTGCGCGAAAACATGGCGATATAGGGGAAGGTATGAAAGGCGCACGAAAACACAGATATATATACGGGAAGGAATGGGAGGTGCACGAATACACAGCGATATAGGGGACGTTATGAGATGTGCATGAAAACACAGCCATATAGGGGAAGCATTGAGAGGAGCGAAAACATAGCGATCTAGGTGAAGACATGAGAGGCGAGCAAAAACACGGCGATACAGGGGAAGCTATGAGAGGTGAGCAATAACACAGCGATAAAGCTGAATCTATGGGATGTGCGCGAAAAGACAGCGATATAGGGGAAGCTATGAGAGGTGCGCAAGGCACAGCGATATAGGGGAAGCTATGAGAGGTGCGCTAATGCACAGCAATATAAGGGATGCTATGGGAAGTGCGCGAATACACAGCGATATAGGGGACGTTATGAGATGTGCATGAAAACATGGCAATATAGAGGAAGGTATAAGAACTGCGCAAAATACAGTGATATAGGAGAAGTTATGAGAGGTGCTTGAAAACACAGCGATATAAGGGAAGGTATGAGAGGTGCACGAAAACACAGCGATATTGGGGAAGGTATGGGAGGTGCGCGAAAACAGGGTATATAGGGGAAGTTATGAGAGGTGCGCGAAGGCACAGCGATATAGGGGATGCTATGAGAGGTGCGCGAAAACACCGTAATACAGGGGAAGACATGAGAGGTATGCAAAAACAGGACAATATAGTGAAACCTATGGGATGTGCGCGAAACCACGGCGATACAGGGGAATGTATCAGAGGTGCGAGAAAACACAGCGATATAGGAGACGCTATGGGACATGCGCAAAAAAGCAGTGATATAGGGGAAGGTATGAGAGGTGTGCGAGAACATGGCGATATACAGGAAATTGTAAGAGGTGCGCGAAAACATGGCAATACAGGAGAATGTATCAGATGTACGAGAAAACACAGTGATATAGGGGAAGTAATGATAGGAGCAAAAACATAGCGATATAGGTGAAGACATGTGAGGTGCGCGAAAACACGGCGATATAGGGTAAGGTATGAGGGGTGAGCAATAACACAGTGATCAAGGTGAAGCTATGGGATGTGCGCAAAAACAGCGATGTAGGCGAAGCTATGGGAGGTGCGCGAAAACACAGCGATATAGGGGACGGTAGGAGATGTGCATGAATACAAGGCGATATTGGGGAAGCCATGAGAGGTGCCTGAAAACACAGCGATATAGGAGAAGTTAAGAGAGGTTCGTGAAAACACAGCAATATATGGGAAGGTAGGAGAGGAGCACGAAAACACAGCGATATCAGGGAAGTTATGGGAGGTGCGCCAAAACAGGGCGATATACGGGAATGCATGAGAGGTGTGCGAAGGCACAGTGATATAGGGGATTCTATGGGCGGTGCGCAAATACACAGTGATATAGGGGACGTTATGAGATGTGCATGAAAACACATCAATATAGGGGAAGATATGAGTTATGCGCAAAAATACATCGATATAGGGGAAGGTATGAGAGGTGCACGAAAACAGCGATGTAGGTGAAGCTATAGGAGGTGCGCTAAAGCACAGCGATATAGGGGAAGGTATGAGATGTGCATCAGTACACGGAGAAAGTCGGGAAGCCATGAGAGGTGTGCGAAAACACAGCGATATAGGGGAAGGTATGAGAGGAGCGCAAAAACAGGGCAATATAGGGAAGGCTATGAGAGGTGCGTGAAAACCCAGCGACATTGGGGACGTTATGAGATGTGCATGAAACCACGGTGATATTGGGAAAGGTATGAGAGGTGTGCAAAAACACAGCGGTATACGGGAATGCATGAGAGGTGCGCGAGGGCACAGTGATATAGGGGAATGTATGGGAGGTGCGCGAATACATAGCGATATAGGAGAAGGTATGAGATGTGCACAAAAATATATCAATATAGGAGAATGTATGAGAGGTGCACGAAAACAGCGATGTAGGCGAAGCTATGGGAGGTGCGCGAAAACACAGCGATATAGGGGAAGGTATGAGATGTGCATGAATACACGGCGATAGTCGGGAAGCCATGAGAGGTGTGCGAAAACACAGCGATATAGGGGAAGGTATGAGAGCTGCGTGAAAACACAGTGATATTGGGGAAGATATGAGAGGAGCGCGAAAACAGGGCGATATAGGGGAAGTTATGAGAAATGCGTGAAAACCCAGCGACATTGCGGACGTTATGAGATGTGCATGAAAACACGGTGATAATGGGGAAGGTATGAGAGGTGTGCAAAAACACAGCGATATACGGGAATGCATAAGAGGTGCGCGAAGGCACAGTGATATAGGGGATGGTATGGGAGGTGCGCGAATACTCAGCGATATAGGGGACGTTATGAGATGTGCGCAAAAATACATCGATATAGTGGAAGGTATGAGAGGTGCGCGAAAACACAGCGATATAGGGAAAGCTATGAGATGTGCATGAGTACACGGTGATAGTCGGGAAGCCATGAGAGGTGTGCGAAAACACAGCGATATAGGGGAAGGTATGAGAGCAGCGTGAAAACACATTGATATAGGGGAAGGTATGAGAGGAGTGCGAAAACAGGGCGATATAGGGGAAGTTATGAGAGGTGCGTGAAAACCTAGCGATATAGGGGACGGTATGAGATGTGCATGAAAACACGGCGATATAGGCGAAGGTATAAGAGGTGCGCGAAGGCACAGCGATATAGGAGAAGTTATGAGAGGTGTGTGAAAACACAGCGATATAGGGGGAGGTATGAGAGGTGCATGAAAACACAGCGATATAGGGGAAGGTATGGAGGGTGCGCAAAACAGGGTGATATACGGGAAGGCATGAGAGGTGCGCTAAGGCACAGCAATATAAGGGATGCTACGGGAGGTGCGCGAATACACAGCGATATAGGGGACGTTATGAGATGTGCATGAAAACGCAGCGATATTAGGGAAGGTATCAGAGGTGCACAAAAACACAGCGATATAGGAGAAGTTATGAGAGGTGTGCGAAAACACAGCGATACAGGGGAAGATATGAAAGGTGCACGAAAGCACAGATATATTCGGGAAGGAATGGGAGGTGCACAAATACACAGCGATATAGGGGACGTTATGAGATGTGCATGAAAACACAGCCATATAGGGGAAGGTATGAGAGGTGCACGAAAACGCAGCGATATAAGGGAAGGTATAGGAGGTGCGCGAAAACAGGGCTATATAGGGGAAGGTATGAGAGGTGCACGAAGGCACAGCGATGTATGCGAAGCCATGGGAGGTGCGCGGGAAACAGGGCAATATAGGGGAAGGTATGAGCGGTGTGCGAAGGCACAGCGATATAGGGGACGCTATGGGACATGCGCAAAAAAACAGTGATATAGGGGAAGGTATGAGAGGTGTGCGAGAACACGGCGATATAGGGGAAATTGTAAGAGGTGTGCGAAAACATGGCAATACAGGAGAATGTATCAGAGGTGCGAGAAAACACAGCGATAGAGGGGAAGTAATGATAGGAGCGACAACATAGCGATATACGTGAAGACATGTGAGATGCGCGAAAACACGGCGATATAGGGGAAGGTATGAGAGCTGCGTGAAAGCACAGTGATATAGGGGAAGGTATGAGAGGAGCGCGAAAACAGGGCGATAGAGGGGAGGTTATGAGAGGTGCGTGAAAACCCAGCGACATTGGGGATGTTATGAGATGTACATGAAAACACGGTGATATTGGGGAAGGTATGAGAGGTGTGCAAAAACACAGCGGTATACGGGAATGCATGAGAGGTGCACGAAAACAGCGATATAGGTGAAGGAATGGGAGGTGCGCGAAAACAGGGCGATATTTGGGAAAGCATTGAGAGGAGCGAAAACATCGCGATCTAGGTGAAGACATGAGAGGTGCGCGAAAACACGGCGATATAGGGGAAGCTAGGAGAGGTGAGCTAAAACACGGCGATACAGGGGAAGCTATGAGAGGTGAGCAATAACACAGCGATAGAGGTGAATCTATGGGATGTGCGCGAAAAGACAGCGATATAGGGGAAGCTATGAGAGGTGCGCAAGGCACAGCGATATAGGGGATGCTATTGGAGGTGCGTGAATACACAGCGATATAGGGGACGTGATGTGATGTGCATGAAAACGCAGCCATATTAGGGAAGGTATCAGAGGTGCACAAAAACACAGCGATATAGAAGAAGTTATGAGAGATGTGCAAAAACACAGCGATATAGGAGAAGTTATGAGAGGTGTGCGAAAACACAGCGATATAGGGGAAGATATGAAAGGTGCATGAAAACACAGAGATATATTCGGGAAGGAATGGGAGATGCACGAATACACAGCGATATAGGGGACGTTATGAGATGTGCATGAAAACACAGCCATATAGGGGAAGGTATGAGAGGTGCACGAAAACGCAGTGATATAAGGGAAGGTATGAGAAGTGCGCGAGAACACGGCGATATAGGAGAAATAATGAGAGGTGTACGAAGGCACAGCGATACGGGAGAATGTATCAATTGTGCGAGAAAACACAGCGATATAGGGGAAGTATTGAGAGGAGCGAAAACATAGCGATCTAGGTGAAGACATGAGAGGTGTGCAAAAACTCGGAGATTCAGGGGAAGTTATGAGAGGTGAGCAATAACACAGCGATAAAGCTGAATCTATGGGATGTGCGCGAAATGACAGCGATATAGGGGATGCTATGGGAGGTGCGCGAATACACAGCGATATAGGGGACGTGATGAGATGTGCATGAAAACTCAGCGATATTAGGGAAGGTATTAGAGGTGCACAAAAACTCAGTGATATAGGAGAAGTTATGAGAGGTGTGTGAAAACACAGCGATATAGGGGAAGGTATGAAAGGTGCACGAAAACACAGCGATATAGGGGAAGGAATCGGAGGTGCGCGAAAACTGTGCGATATAGGGGAAGGTATGAGAGGTGCGCGAAGGCACAGCGATATAGGAGATTCTATGGGAGGTGCGCGAATACACAGCGATATGGGGGACGTTATGAGATGTGATTGAAAACATGGCGATATAGGGGAAGGTATGAGAGGTGCGCAAAAATACAGCGATATAGGAGAACGTATGAGAGGTGCGTGAAAACACAGCGATATAGGGGAAGGTATGAGAGGTGCACGAAAACACAGCGATATAGAGGAAGGTATGGGAGGTGCGCGAAAACACAGTGATATAGGGGAAGACATGAGCGTGCTCGAAAACAGGGCTATATAGTGGAAGCTATGGGATATGCGCGAAAACATGGCGATACAGGGAAAGGTATGAGAGGTGCCCGAAAACACCGCGATACAGGGGATGCTATGTGACGTGCGCGAAAACACAGTGATATAGTGGAAGTTATGAGAGGTGTGCAAGAACATGGCTATATAGGGGAAATTATGAGAGGTCCGCGAAAACACGGCGATATATGAGAAGTTATGAGAAGTGAGTGAAAACACAGCGATATAGATGAAGGTATGAGAGATGCACGAAAACACAGCGATGTGGGCATAGCTATGGGAGGTGCGCGAAAGCACAGCGATATAAGGGACGGTATGAGATGTGCATGAATACACGGCAATATTTGGGAGGCCATGAGAGATGCGCGAAAACACAGCAATATAGGGAAAGGTATGAGAGGTGCACGAAAACACAACGATAAAAGGGAAGGTATGGGAGGTCTGCGAAAACAGGACTATATTGGGGAAGTTATGAGATGTGCGCGAAGCACAGCGATATAGGGGATTCTATGGGAGGTGCGCGAAAACACAGTGATATAGTGGAAGGTATGAGAGGTGTGCAAGTACATGGCTATATAGGGGAAATTATGAGAGGTCCGCGAAAACACGGCGATATATGAGAAGTTATGAGAGGTGAGTGAAAACACAGCGATATAGGGGAAGGTGTGAAGGTATGAGAGGTGCACGAAAACACAGCGATACAGGGGAAGGTATGAGAGGTGTGCGAGAACACGGCGATATCAGGGAAATTATGAGAGGTGTGCGAAAACACGGCGATACGGGCGAATGTATCAGAGGCGTGAGAAAACACAGTGAGAAAGGGGAAGTATTGAGAGGAGCGAAAACATAGCGATCTAGGTGAAGACATGAGAGGTGCACAAAAACACGGCGATATGGGGGACGCTATGAGGGGTGAGCAAAAACACAGCGATACAGGGGAAGCTATGAGAGGTGAGCAATAACACAGCGATAAAGGCAAATCTATGGGATGTGCGCGAAAAGACAGCGATATAGGGGAAGGTATGGAAGGTGCTCAAAAGCAGGGCGATATAGGGGAAGTTATGAGAGGTGCGTAAAAACCCAGCGATATAGGGGACATTATGAGATGTGCATGAATACACGGCGATAATCGGGAAGCCATGAGAGGTGTGCGAAAACACAGCGATATAGGGGAAGGTATGAGAGCTGCGTGAAAACACAGTGATATAGGGGAAGGTATGAGAGGAGCTCGAAAACAGGGCGATAGAGGGGAGGTTATGAGAGGTGCGTGAAAAGACGGTGATATAGGGGAAGATATGAGAGGTGTGCAAAAACACAGCAGTATACGGAAATGCATGAGAGGTGCACGAAAACAGCGATATAGGTGAAGGAATGGGAGGTGCGCGAAAACAGGGCGATATTTGGGAAGGTATGAGAGGTGCGTGAAAGCACAGTGACATAAGGGAAGCTATGGGAGGTGCGCGAATATACAGCGATATAGAGGACGTTATGAGATGTGCATGACAACACAGCGATAAAGGTAAATCTATGGGATGTGCGCGAAATGACAGCGATATAGGGGAAGGTATGAGAGGTCCGCAAGCACAGCGATATAGGGGGAGGTATGAGAGGTGCACGAAAACACAGCGATATAGGGGACGTGATGAGATGTGCATGAAAACGCAGTGATATTAGGGAAGGTATGAGAGATGCACAAAAACACAGCGATATAGGAGAAGTTATGAGAGGTGTGTGAAAACACAGCGATATAGGGGGAGGTATGAGAGGTGCATGAAAACACAGCGATATAGGGGAAGGTATGATAGGTGCGCGAAAACAGGGCGATATAGGGGAAGTTATGAGAGGTGTGCGAAGGCACAGCGATATAGGGGATGCTATGAGAGGTGCGCGAAAACACCGTGATATAGGGGAAGACATGAGAGGTGCGCAAAAACAGGGCAATATAGTGGAACCTATGGGATGTGCGCGAAACCACGGCGATACAGGGGAATGTATCAGAGGTGCGAGAAAACACAGCGATATAGGGGACGCTATGGGACATGCGCAAAAAAACAATGATATGGGGAAGGTATGAGAGGTGTGCGAGAACACGGCGATATAGGGGAAATTGTAAGAGGTGCACGAAAACATGGCAATACAGGAGAATGCATCAGAGGTGCGAGAAAACACAGCGATATAGGGGAATTAATGATACGAGCGAAAACATAGCGATATAGGTGAAGACATGCGAGGTGCGCGAAAACACGGCGATATAGGGTAAGCTATGAGAGGTGAGCAATAACACGGCGATCAAGGTGAAGCTATGGGATGTGCGCGAAAACAGCGATGTAGGCGAAGCTATGGGAGGTGCGCCAAAACACAGCGATATAGGGGACGGTATGAGATGTGCATGAATACACGGCGATATTGGGAAAGCCATGAGAGGTGCCTGAAAACACAGCGATATAGGGGAAGGTATGAGAGGTTCAAGAAGGCACAGCGATATAGGGGATGCTATGGGAGGTTCGCGAAAACACAGCGATATAGGAGACGGTATGAGATGTGCATAAAAACATGGCGATATAGGGGGAGGTATGAGAGGTGCGCGTAAATACGGCGATATAGGGGAAAGTATGAGAGGTGTGCGAAAACTTGGCGTTACAGGGGAATGCATCAGAGGTGCCAGAAATCACAGCTGATTAGTGGAATACATGAGAGGTGCGCGAAAACAGGGCAATATAGGGGAAATTATGACAGGTGTGCGAAAACACGGCGATACGGGAGAATGTATCAGATGTGCGAGAAAACCCAGCGATACAGGGGAAGTATTGAGAGGATCGAATGCATAGCGACCTAGGTGAAGATATGAGAGGTGCGCGAAAACGTGGCGATATAGGGGAAGCTATGAGAGGTGAGCAAAAACACGGCGATACAGGGGAAGCTAAGAGAGGTGAGCAATAACACAGCGATAAAGGTGAATCTATGGGATGTGCGCGAAAAGACAGCGATATAGGGGAAGCTATGAGAGGTGCGCAAGGCACAGCGATATAGGGGATGCTATGGGAAGTGCATGAATACACAGCGATATAGTGGATGTGATGAGATGTGCATGAAAACGCAGTGATATTAGGGAAGGTATGAGAGGTACAAAAAAACAGGGCGATATAGGGGAAGTTATGAGAGGTGTGTGAAAACCCAGCGACATTGGGGACGTTATGAGATATGCATGAAAACATAGCGATATAGCTGAAAACATGCGAGATGCGTGAAAACACGGCGATATAGGGTAAGCTATGAGAGGTGAGCAATAACACAGCGATCAAGGTGAAGCTAAGGGATGTGCACGAAAGCAGCGATGTAGGCGAAGCTATGGGAGGTGCGCGAAAGCACAGCGATATAGGGGAAGGTATGAGATGTGCGCAAAAATACATTGATATAGGGGAAGGTATGAGAGCTGCGTGAAAACATAGTGATATAGGTGAAGGTATGAGAGGAGCGCGAAAACAGGGCGATATAGGGGAAGTTATGAGAGGTGTGTGAAAACCCAGCGACATTGGGGACGTTATGAGATGTGCATGAAAACACGGTGATATTGGGGAATGTATGAGCGGTGTGCAAAAACACAGCGATATACGGGAATGCATGAGAGGTGCGCGAAGGCACAGTGATATAGGGGATGGTATGGGAGGTGCGCAAATACACAGCGATATAGGGGACGTTATGAGATGTGCGCAAAAATACATCGATATAGGGGAAGATATGAGAGGTGCGCGAAAACAGCAATGTACGCAAAGCTATAGGAGGTGCGCGAAAACCGGGCGATATAAGGGAATGCATGAGAGGTGCGCGAAGGCACAGTGATAGAGGGGATGCTATGGGAGGTGCGCGAATACACAGCGATATAGGGGACGTTATGAGATGTGCATAAAAACACAGCAATATAGGGGAAGTTATGAGAGGTGCGCAAAAATGCAGCAATACAGGGGAAGTTATGAGAGGTGCGTGAAAACACAGCGATATAAGGGGAGGTATGAGAGGTACACGAAAACACAGCGATATAGGCGAAAGTATGGGAGGTGCTCGAAAACAGGGCGATATAGGGAAAGGTATGAGACGTGTGCGAAACACAGCAATATAGGGGATGGTATGGGAGATGCACGAAAACACAGTGATATAGGGGAAGACATGAGAGGTGCGTGAAAACAGAGCGATATAGGGGACGCTACTGGACGTGCGCGAAAACACAGTGATATTGGGGAAGATATGTGAGGTGTGCGAGAGCACGGCGATATAGGTGAAATTATGAGAGGTGAGCGAAAACACGTTGATACAGGGAACTGTATCAGAAGTGCGAGAACACAGAGCGATATGGGGGAAGTAATGAGAGGAGCGGAAACAAAGCGATATAGGTGAAGAATGAGAGGTGCGCGAAAACACGGCGATATAGGGGAAGGTATGAGAGGAGCGCAAAAACACAGCGATGTAGGCGAAGCCATGGGAGGTGCACGGGAAACAGGGCGATATAGGGGAAGGTATGAGAGGTGCACGAAGGCACCGTGATATAGGGGATGCTATGGGAGGTGCGCGAAAACACAGCGATATAGGAGACGGTATGAGATGTGCATAAAAACATGGCGATATACAGGGAGGTATGAGAGGTGCGCGAAAACTTGGCGTTACATGGGAATGCATCAGAGGTGCCAGAAAACACAGCGATGTAGTGGAAGACATGAGAGGTGCGCGAAAACAGGGCAATATAGTGGAAGGTATGGGATGTGCGCGAAAACAGGGCGATATAGGGGAAGGTATGAGAGGTGCGCGAAAACACAGCGATATAGGGGAAGGTATGAGAGGTGTGCAAGAACACGGCGATATTGGGGAAATTATGAGAGGTGTGCGAAAACACGGCGATACGGGAGAATGTATCAATTGTGCGAGAAAACACAGCGATATAGGGGAAGTATTGAGAGGAGCGAAAACATAGTGATCTAGGTGAAGACATGACAGGTGAGCAAAAACACGGCGATGCAGGGGAAGCTATGAGAGGAGAGCAATAACACAGCGATAGAACTGAATCTATGGAGATGTGCGCGAAAAGACAGCAATATAGGGGAAGCTATGAGAGGTGCGCAAGGCACAGCGATATAGGGGATGTGATGAGATGTGCATGAAATCTCAGCGATATTAGGGAAGGTATGAGAGGTGCACAAAAACACAGTGATATAGGAGAAGTTATGAGAGGTGTGTGAAAACACAGCAATATAGGGGATGCTATGGGATTTGCGCGAAAACAGGGCGATATAGGGGGAGGTATGAGAGGTGCGCGAAAACACAGCGATATAGGAGACGCTATTGGACGTGTGCGAAAACTCAGCGATATAGTGGAAGATATGAGAGGTGTGCGAGAACACGGCGATACAGGGGAATGTATCAGAGGTGCGAGAACACAGAGCGATATAGGGGAAGTAATGAGAGGAGCGGAAACACAGCGATATAGGTGAAGACATGAGAATTGCGTGAAAACACAGCGATATTGGGGAAGCCATGAGAGGTGTGTGAAAAGACACCGATATAGGGGAAGGTATGGGAGGTGTGCGAAAACAGGGCGATATAGGGGAAGATATGAGAGGTGAGCGACAGCACAGCGATATAGGGGACGCTATGGGAGGTGCGCGAATACCCAGCGATATAGGGAACATTAACAGACGTGCATGAAAACACGGCGATATTGGGGAAGCCACGAGAGGTGCACAAAAATGCAGCGATATGGGAGAAGTTATGAGAGGTGCGTGAAAACACAGCGATATTGGGGGAGGTATGAGAGGTGCACGAAAACACAGCGATATAGGGGATGCTATGGGAGGTGCGCGAAAACACAGTAATATAGGGGACGGTATGAGATGTGCATAAAAACACGGCGATATAGGGGGAGGAATGAGAGGTGAGCTAAAACAGGGCGATATACGGGACGGTACGAGATGTGCATGAATACACGGCGATAGTGGGGAAACCATGAGAGTTGTGCGAAAACACAGCGATATAGGGGAAGTTATGAGAGGTGTGCGAAAACAGGGCGATATGGAGGAAGTTATGAGAGGTGAGCAAAAGTACGGCAATATAGGGGACGTTATGAGATGTGCATGAAAACACGGCGATATACGGAAAGGTATGAGAGGTGCACGAAGACACAGGGTTATAGGGGACGGTATGAGATGTGTATGAAAACACGGCGATATATGGGAAGCTATGAGAGGTGTGCGAAAACACGGCGATATAGGGGAAAGTATGAGAGGGGCGCGAAAACTTGGCGTTACAGGCGAATGGCACAGATGTGCGAGAAAACACAGCGATATAGGGGAAGACATGAGAGGTGCGCGAAAACAGGGCAATATAGTGGAAGCTATGGGATGTGCGCAAAAAGGGCGATGTAGGGGAAGGTAAGAGAGCTGCGCGAAAGCACAGCGATATAGGGGACTCTATGTGACGTGCGCGAAAACACAGTGATATAGGGAAAGGTATGAGAGATGTGCGAGAACACGGCGATATAGGTGAAATTATGTGAGGTGCGCGAAAACACGGCGATACGGGAGAATGTATCAGACGTGCGAGAAAACACAGCGATATAGGGGAAGTAATGAGAGGAGCAAAAACATAGCGATCTCGGTGAAGACATGAGACGTGCGCGAAAACACGGCGATATGGGGGAACCTAGGATAGGTGAGCAAAAACACGGCGATACAGGGGAAGCTATGAGAGCTGAGCAATAACACAGCGATAAAGGTGAATCTATGGGATGAGCGCGAAAAGACAGCGATATAGGGGAAGCTATGAGAGGTGCGCAAGGCACAGCGATATAGGGGATGTTATGGGAGGTGCGTGAATACACAGCGATATAGGGAACATGATGAGATGTGCATGAAAACGCAGCGATATTAAGGAAGATATGAGAGGTGCACAAAAACACAGCGATATAGGGGACGGTATGAGATGTGCATGAATACACGGCGATAGACGGGAAACAATGAGAGGTGCTCAAAAACACAGCGATATAGGGAAAGTTATGAGAGGTGCGTGAAAACACAGTGATATAGGGGAAGGTATGAGAGGAGCGCGAAAATAGGGCGATATAGGGGAAGTTATGAGAGATGCGTGGAAACCCAGCGATATAGGGGAGTTTATGAGATGAGCATGAAAACACGGCAATATAGGGGAAGGTATGAGAGGTGCGCGAAGGCACAGCGATATAGGGGATGCTATGGGAGGTGCGCAAAAACACAGCGATATAGGAGACGGTATGAGATGTGCATAAAAACATGGCGATATATGGGCAGGTATGAGAGGTGCGCGTAAACACGGCGATATAGGGGAAAGTATGAGAGGTGCGCGGAAACTTGGTGTTACAGGGGAATGCATCAGAGGTGCCAGAAAACACAGCAATGTAGTGGAAGACATGAGAGGTGCGCGAAAACAGGGCAATATAGTGCAAGGTATGGGATGTGTGTGAAAACAGGGCGATATAGAGGAAGGTATGAGAGGTGCGCGAATACACAGCGATATAGGGGATGTTATGAGATGTGCATAAAAACACGGCAATATAGGGGAAGTTATGAGAGGTGCATGAAAACACAGCGATATAAGGGGAGGTATGAGAGGTACACGAAAACACAGCAATATAGGGGAAGGTATGGGAGGTGCTCGAAAACAGGGCGATATAGGGAAAGGTATGAGACGTGTGCGAAACACAGCAATATATGGGATGGTATGGGAGATGCACGAAAACACAGTGATATAGGGGAAGACATGAGAGGTGCGTGAAAACAGAGTGATATAGGGGACGCTATTGGACATGCGCGAAAACACAGTGATATGGGGAAGATATGAGAGGTGTGCGAGAGCACGGCGATATAGGTGAAATTATGAGAGGTGCGCGAAAACACGTTGATACAGGGAACTGTATCAGAAGTGCGAGAACACAGAGCGATATGGGGGAAGTAATGAGAGGAGCGGAAACACAGCGATATAGGTGAAGAAATGAGAGGTGCGCGAAAGCACGGCGATATCGGGAAAGGTATGAGAGGTGCGCAAAAACACAGCGATGTAGGCGAAGCCATGGGAGGTGCACGGGAAACAGGGCGATATAAGGGAAGGTATGAGCGATGCGCGAAGGCACAGCGATATAGGGGATGCTATGGGAGGTGCGTGAATACACAGGGATTTTGGAGACGTTATGAGATGTACATGAAAACACGGCTATATTGGGGAAGCCATGAGAGGTGTGCGAAAATACAGCGATATAGGGGACGGTATGGGAGGTGTGCGAAAACAGGGCGACATAGCGGAAGGTATGAGAGGTGCGTGAAAGCACAGTGATATGGGGAATGTATGAGAGGTGCACAAAAACACAGCGATATAGGGGAAGGTATGGGAGGTGCGCGAAAACAGGGCGATATTGGGGAAGGTATGAGAGGTGCACAAAAACATCGCAATACAGGGGAATGCATCAGAGGTGCGAGAAAACACAGTGATATAGGGAAAGTTATGAGAGCAGCGAAAACACAGCGATATAGGGGAAGACATGAGATGTGCGCGAAAACACAGCGATATAGTGGAAGGTATGAGAGGTGAGCAAAAACACAGCGATAAAGTTGAAGCTCTATCAGGGTGCGAAAAGACAGCGATATAGGTGAAGGCATGAGAGGTGCGCGAAAACACAGCGATGTAGCGGAAGCTATGGGAGGTGCGCGAAAACACAGCGATATAGGGGAATGTATGAAATATGCATGAAACACGGCGATATCGGGGATGCCATGAGAGATGCGCAAAAACACGGCTATATAGGGAAAAGTATGAGAGGTGCGTAAAAACACGGCGATACAGGGGAATGCATCAGAGGTGCAAGAAAACACAGCGATATAGGGGACGTTATGAGAGGAGCGAAAACAGAGCGACATAGGGGAAGGTATGAGAGGTGCGCTAAAAGACAGCGATATAGGGGAAGGTATGAGAGGTGCACGAAAATACAGCAATATCGGGGAAGGTATGGGAGCTGCGCGAAAACAGGGCAATATAGGGGAAGGTATGAGAGGTGCACTAAAACACAGCGATACAGGGGAAGGAATGGGAGGTGTGCGAAAACAGGGCGATATAGGGAAGGTATGAGAGTTGCGCGAAAACACAGCGATATAGGGGACGCTATGGGACGTGCGCGAAAACACAATGATATAGGGGAAGGTATGAGAGGTGTGCGAGAATACAGCGATGTAGGGGAAATTATGAGAGGTGCGTGACAACACGGCGATACAGGGGAATGTATCAGAGGTGTGAGAAAACACAGCGATATAATGGAAGTAATGACAGGAGCGAAAACATAGCGATATAGGTGAAGACATGAGAGGTGCGTGAAAACACAGTGATATAGGGGAAGCTATGAGAGGTGAGCAAAAACACAGCGATTAAGATGAAGCAATGGGATGTGCGCAAAAAGACAGCGATATAGGGGAATGTATGAGAGGTGCGCGAAAACGCAGCGACGTGTGCGTAGCTATGGGAGGTGCGCGAAAGCACAGCGATATAAGGGACGGTATGAGATGTGCATGAATACACGGCAATATTGGGGAAGTCATGAGAGATGCGCGAAAACACAGCAATATAGGGGAAGGTATGAGAGGTGCACGAAAACACAACGATAAAAGGGAAGGTATGGGAGGTGCGCGAAAACAGGACGATATAGGGGAAGGTATGAGATGTGCGCGAAGGCACAGCGATATAGGAGATTCTATGGGAGGTGCGCGAATACACAGCAATATGGGGGACGTTATGAGATGTGATTGAAAACATGGCGATATAGGGGAAGGTATGAGAGGTGCGCAAAAATACAGCGATATAGGAGAACTTATGAGAGGTGCGTGAAAACACAGCGATATAGGGGAAGGTATGAGACGTGCACGAAAACACAGCGATATAGAGGAAGGTATGGGAGGTGCGCGAAAACACAGTAATATTGGGGAAGACATGAGAGTGCTCGAAAACAGGGCTATATAGTGGAAGCTATGGGATATGCGCGAAAACATGGCGATACAGGGAAAGGTATGAGAGGTGCCCGAAAACACCGTATACAGGGGATGCTATGGGACGTGCGCGAAAACACAGTGATATAGTGGAAGTTATGAGAGGTGTGCAAGAACATGGCTATATAGGGGAAATTATGAGAGGTCCGCGAAAACACGGCGATATATGAGAAGTTATGAGAAGTGAGTGAAAACACAGCGATATAGATGAAGGTATGAGAGGTGCGCGAAGGCACAGAGAAATAGGGGATGTTATGGGAAGTGCACGAATACACAGCGAAATAGGGGACGTTATGAGATGTGCATGAAAACACAGCGATATAGTGGAAGGTATGAGAGGTGGACGAAAACGCAGCGATATAAGGGAAGGAAGCGGAGGTGCGCGAAAACAGGGCGATATAGGGGAAGGTATGAGAGGTGCACGAAGGCACCGTGATATAGGGGATGCTATGGGAGGTGCGCAAAAACACAGCGATATAGGGGATGTTATGAGATGTGCATAAAAACACGGCAATATAGGGGAAGTTATGAGAGGTGCGTGAAAACACAGCGATATAAGGGGAGGTATGAGAGGTACACGAAAACACAGCAATATAGGGGAAGGTATGGGAGGTGCTCGAAAACAGGGCGATATAGGGAAAGGTCTGAGACGTGTGCGAAACAATGCAATATATGGAATGGTATGGGAGATGCACGAAAACACAGTGATATAGGGGAAGACATGAGAGGTGCGTGAAAACAGAGTGATATAGGGGACGCTATTGGACATGCGCGAAAATACAGTGATCTGGGGAAGATATGAGAGGTGTGCGAGAGCACGGCGATATAGGTGAAATTATGAGAGGTGCGCGAAAACACGTTGATACAGGGAACTGTATCAGAAGTGCGAGAACACAGAGCGATATGGGGGAAGTAATGAGAGGAGCGGAAACACAGCGATATAGGTGAAGAAATGAGAGGTGCGCGAAAGCACGGCGATATCGGGAAAGGTATGAGAGGTGCGCAAAAACACAGCGATGTAGGCGAAGCCATGGGAGGTGCACGGGAAACAGGGCGATATAAGGGAAGGTATGAGCGATGCGCGAAGGCACAGCGATATAGGGGATGCTAAGGGAGGTGCGTGAATACACAGGGATATAGGAGACGTTATGAGATGTGCATGAAAACACGGCTATATTGGGGAAGCCATGAGAGGTGTGCGAAAATACAGCGATATAGGGGACGGTATGGGAGGTGTGCGAAAACAGGGCGACATAGCGGAAGGTATGAGAGGTGCGTGAAAGCACAGTGATATGGGGAATGTATGAGAGGTGCACAAAAACACAGCGATATAGGGGAAGGTATGGGAGGTGCGCGAAAACAGGGCGATATTGGGGAAGGTATGAGAGGTGCACGAAAACATCGCAGTGATATAGGGGAAGTTATGAGAGCAGCGAAAACACAGCGATATAGGGGAAGACATGAGATGTGTGCGAAAACACAGCGATATAGTGGAAGGTATGAGAGGTGAGCAAAAACAGCGATAAAGTTGAAGCTATATCAGGGTGCGAAAAGACAGCGATATAGGTGAAGGCATGAGAGGTGCGCGAAAACACAGCGATGTAGCGGAAGCTATGGGAGGTGCGCGAAAACACAGCGATATAGGGGAATGTATGAAATATGCATGAAACACGGCGATATCGGGGATGCCATGAGAGATGCGCAAAAACACGGCTATATAGGGAAAAGTATGAGAGGTGCGTAAAAACACGGCGATACAGGGGAATGCATCAGAGGTGCAAGAAAACACAGCGATATAGGGGACGTTATGAGAGGAGCGAAAACAGAGCGACATAGGGGAAGGTATGAGAGGTGCGCTAAAAGACAGCGATATAGGGGAAGGTATGAGAGGTGCACGAAAACACAGCGATACAGGGGAAGGAATGGGAGGTGTGCGAAAACAGGGCGATATAGGGAAGGTATGAGAGTTGCGCGAAAACACAGCGATATAGGGGACGCTATGGGACGTGCGCGAAAACACAATGATATAGGGGAAGGTATGAGAGGTGCACACAAAACACAACGATAAAAGGGAAGGTATGGGAGGTGCGCGAAAACAGGACGATATAGGGGAAGGTATGAGATGTGCGCGAAGGCACAGCGATATAGGAGATTCTATGGGAGGTGCGCGAATACACAGCAGTATGGGGGACATTATGAGATGTGATTGAAAACACGGCGATATAGGGGAAGGTATGAGAGGTGCGCAAAACTACAGCGATATAGGAGAAGTTATGAGAGGTGCGTGAAAACACAGCGATATAGGGGAAGGTATGAGAGTTGCACGAAAACACAGCGATATAGAGGAAGGTATGGGAGGTGCGCAAAAACACAGTGATATAGAGGAAGTCATGAGAGTGCTCGAAAACAGGGCTATAAGTGGAAGCTATGGGATATGCGCGAAAACATGGCGATACGGGGAAAGGTATGAGAGGTGCCCGAAAACACAGCGATACAGGGGATGCTATGGGACGTGCGCGAAAACACAGTGATATAGTGGAAGGTATGAGAGATGTGCAAGAACATGGCTATATAGGGGAAATTATGAGAGGTCCGCGAAAACACGGCGATATATGAGAAGTTATGTGAGGTGAGTGAAAACACAGCGATACAGGGGAAGGTATGAAAGGTGTGCGAGAACACGGCGATATCGGGGAAATTATGAGAGGTGTGCGAAAACACGGCGATACGGGCGAATGTATCAGAGGTGTGAGAAAACACAGTGATATAGGGGAAGTATTGAGAGGAGCGAAAACATAGCGATCTAGGTGAAGACATGAGAGGTGCGCAAAAACACGGCAATATGGGGGAAGCTATGAGAGGTGAGCAAAAACACGGCGATACAGGGGAAGCTGTGAGAGGTGAGCAATAACACAGCGATAAAGGCGAATCTATGGGATGTGCGCGAAAAGACAGCGATATAGGGGAAGGTATGGAAGGTGCTCGAAAGCAGGGCGACATAGGGGAAGTTATGAGAGGTGCGTAAAAACCCAGCGATATAGGGGACATTATGAGATGTGTATGAAAACACGGCGATATAGGGGAAGGTATGAGAGGTGCGCGAAGGCACAGAGAAATAGGGAATGTTATGGGAAGTGCACGAATACACAGCGAAATAGGGGACGTTATGAGATGTGCATGAAAACACAGCGATATAGTGGAAGGTATGAGAGGTGCACGAAAACGCAGTGATATAAGGGAAGCTATAGGAGGTGCGCGAAAACGGCAATATAGGGGAAGGTATGAGAGGTGGATGAAAACGCAGCGATATAAGGGAAGGAAGAGGAGGTGCGCGAAAACAGGGCGATATAGGGGAAGGTATGAGAGGTGCACGAAGGCACCGTGATATAGGGGATGCTATGGGAGGTGCGCAAAAACACAGCGATATAGGAGACGGTATGAGATGTGCATAAAAACATGGCGATATACGGGGAGGTATGAGAGGTGCGCGTAAACACGGCAATATAGGGGAAAGTATGAGAGGTGCGCGAAAACTTGGCGTTACATGGGAATGCATCAGAGGTGCCAGAAAACACAGCGATTCAGGGGAAGACATGAGAGGTGCGCAAAAACAGGGCTATATAGTGGAAGCTATGGGATGTGCGCTAAAACAGGGCGATGTAGGGGAAGGTATGAGAGGTGCGTGAAAGCACAGCGATATAGAGGACGCTATGGGACGTGCGCGAAAACACAGTGATATAGGGGAAGGTATGAGAGATGTGCGAGAACACGTCGAGATAGGGGAAAGTATGAGAGGTGCGCGAAACCACAGCGATATAGGGGAAGTTATGAGAGGTGCGAGATCAACACAGCGATATAGGGCAAGCTATGGGAGGTGAACAAAAACAGAGCGATATAGGGGAAGGTATGTGAGGAGTGCGAAAACATGGCGATCTAGGGGAAGGTATGAGAGGTGCGCGAAAACACAGCGATATATGGGAAGCTATGAGAGGTATGCGAAAAAAAGCGTTACAGGGGCAGGTATGAAAGGTGTGAGAAAACACATCGATATACTTGAAGGTATGAGAGGTGCGAGAAAGCACAACGATATAGGGGAAGCTATGCGTGGTACGCGAAAACACAGCGATATAGGGGAAGCTATGAGAAGTTCCAGAAAACACAGTGATATAGTGGAAGCTATGAGAGGTGCAAGAAAACACAGCCGTATATGGGAAGCTACGGGAGGTGCACGAAAACAGAGCGATATAGTGGAAGGTATGGGATGTGCGCGAAAACAGGGCGATATAGAGGAAGGTATGAGAGGTGCGCGAAAACACAGCGATATTGGGGAAGGTATGAGAGGTGTGCAAGAACACGGCGATATTGGGGAAATTATGAGAGGTGTGCGAAAACACGGCGATACAGGAGAATGTATCAATTGTGCGAGAAAACACAGCGATATAGGGGAAGTATTGAGAGGAGCGAAAACAGTGATCTAGGTGAAGACATGACAGGTGAGCAAAAACACGGCGATGCAGGGGAAGCTATGAGAGGAGAGCAATAACACAGCGATAAAGCTGAATCTATGGAGATGTGCGCGAAAAGACAGCAATATAGGGGAAGCTATGAGAGGTGCGCAAGGCACAGCGATATAGGGGATGCGATGGGAGGTGTGTGAATATACAGCGATATAGGGGATGTGATGAGATGTGCATGAAAACTCAGCGATATTAGGGAAGGTATGAGAGGTGCACAAAAACACAGTGATATAGAAGTTATGAGAGGTGTGTGAAAACACAGCGATATAGGGGAAGGTATGAGAGGTGCACGAAAACACAGCGATATAGGAGACGCTACTGGACGTGTGCGAAAACACAGCGATATAGGGGAAGATATGAGAGGTGTGCGAGAACACGGCGATACAGGGTAATGTATCAGAGGTGCGAGAACACAGAGCGATATAGGGGAAGTAATGAGAGGAGCGGAAACACAGCGATATAGGTGAAGACATGAGAATTGCATGAAAACACAGCGATATTGGGGAAGCCATGAGAGGTGTGTGAAAAGACACCGATATAGGGGAAGGTATGGGAGGTGTGCGAAAACAGGGCGATATAGGGGAAGATATGAGAGGTGAGCGACAGCACAGCGATATAGGGGACGCTATGGGAGGTGCGCGAATACCCAGCGATATAGGAGACATTAACAGACATGCATGAAAACACGGCGATTTTGGGGAAGCCACGAGAGGTGCACCAAAATACAGCGATATGGGAGAAGTTATGAGAGGTGCGTGAAATCACAGCGATATTGGGGGAGGTATGAGAGGTGCACAAAAACACAGCGATATAGGGGATGCTATGGGAGGTGCGCGAAAACACAGTAATATAGGGGACGTTATGAGATGTGCATAAAAACATGGCAATATTGGGGAAGTTATGAGAGGTACGCAAAAATACAGCAACACAGGAGAAGTTATGAGAGGTGCGGGAAAACACAGCGATATAAGGGGAAGTATGACAGGTACACGAAAACACAGCGATATAGGGGAAGGTATGGGAGGTGCTCGAAAACAGGGCGATATAGGGAAAGGTATGAGAGGTGTGCGAAGGCACAGCAATATAGGGGATGGTATGGGAGGTGCACGAAAACACAGTGATATAGGGGAAGACATGAGAGGTGCGTGAATACACAGCGATATAGGGGACGCCATTGGACGTGCGCGAAAACACAGTGATATAGGGGAAGATATGAGAGGTGGGAGAGAACACGGCGATATAGTTGAAATTATGAGAGTTGAGCAAAAACACGTTGATACAGGGAACAGTATTAGAAGTGCGAGAACACAAAGCGACATGGGGAAGTAATGAGAGGAGCTGAAACACAGCGGTATAGGTGAAGACATGAGAGGTGCGCGAAAACACGGCGATATAGGGGAAATTGTAAGAGGTGCGCGAAAACATGGCAATACAGGAGAATGTATCAGATGTGCGAGAAAACACGGCGATATAGGGCAAGTATTGAGAGGATCGAAAACATAGCGATCTAGGTGAAGACATGAGAGGTGCGCGAAAACATGGCGATATAGGGGAAGCTATGAGAGGTGAGCAAAAACACGGCGATACAGGGGAAGCTATGAGAGGTGAGCAATAACACTGCGATAAAGGTGAATCTATGGGATGTGCGTGAAAAGACAGCGATATAGCGGAAGTTATGAGAGGTGCGCAAGGGACAGCGATATAAGGGAGGCTATGGGAGGTGCGTGAATACACAGCGATATTGGGGACGTGATGAGATGTGCATGAAAACGCAGTGATATTAGGGAAGGTATGAGAGGTGCACAAAAACACAGCGATATAGGAGAAGTTATGAGAAGTGTGTGAAAACACAGTGATAGAGGGGAATGTATAGGAGGTGCGTGAAAACTGGGCGATATAAGGGAAGGTATGAGAGGTGCACGACGGCACAGCGATATAGGGGATGCTATGGGAGGTGCGCAAAAACACAGCGATATAGGAGACGGTATGAGATGTGCATAAAAACATGGCGATATAGGGGCAGCTATGAGAGGTGTGCGTAAACACGGCGACATAGGGGAAAGTATGAGCGGTGCGCGAAAACTTGGTGTTACAGGGGAATGCATCAGAGGTGCCAGAAAACACAGCGATGTAGTGGAAGACATGAGAGGTGCGTGAAAACAGGGCAATATAGTGGAAGGTATGGGATGTGCGCGAAAACACAGCAATATAGGGGAAGTTATGAGAGGTGCGTGAAAACACAGTGATATAAGGGGAGGTATGAGAGGTACACGAAAACACAGCGATATAGGGGAAGGTATGGGAGGTGCTCGAACACAGGGCGATATAGGGAAATGTGTGAGACGTGTGCGAAACACAGCAATATAGGGGATGGTATGGGAGATGCATGAAAACACAGTGATATAGGGGCAGGCATGAGAGGTGCGTGAAAACAGAGCGATATAGGGGACGCTATTGGACGTGCGCGAAAACACAGTGATATAGGGGAATGTATCAGAGGTGCGAGAAAGCACAGCGATATAGGGGACATTAAGGGATGTGCATGAAAACACGGAGATATTGGGGAAGCCATGAGAGGTGCGCAAATATACGGCGATATAGGAGAAATTATGAGAGGTGCGTGAAAACACAGCGATATAGAGGGAGGTATGAGAGGTGCATGAAAACACAGCGATATAGGGGTAGATATGAGAGGTGCGCAAAAGCACAGCAATACAAGGGATGCTATGGGAGGTGCGCGAATACACAGCGATACAGGGGAATGTATCAGAGGCGCGAGAAAACACAGCGATATAGGGGACACTATGGGACATTCGCAAAAAAACAGTGATATAGGTGAAGGTATGAGAGGTGTGCGAGAACACGGCGATATAGGGGAAATTGTAAGAGGTGCGCAAAAGCATGGCAATACAGGAGAATGTATCAGAGGTGCGAGAAAACACAGCGATATAGGGGAAGTAATGATAGGAGCAAAAACATAGCGATATAGGTGAAGACATGCGAGGTGCGCGAAAACACGACGATATAGGGTAAGCTATGAGAGGTGAGCAATAACACAGCGATCAAGGTGAAGCTATGGGAAGTGCGCGAAAACAGCGATGTAGGCGAAGCTATGGGAGGTGCGCGAAAACAAAGCAATATAGGGGACGGTATGAGATGTGCATGAATACACGGCGATATTGGGGAAGCCATGA
This sequence comes from Mobula birostris, assembly GCF_030028105.1. Taxonomy (NCBI): domain Eukaryota; kingdom Metazoa; phylum Chordata; class Chondrichthyes; order Myliobatiformes; family Myliobatidae; genus Mobula; species Mobula birostris. The sequence goes on along the minus strand of NW_027276985.1, from coordinate 440,496 downwards.
GAGGTGCCTGAAAACACAGCGATATAGGGGAAGGTATGAGAGGTGTGCAAAAACACAGCGATATAGGAGAAGTTAAGAGAGGTGCGTGAAAACACAGAAATATAGGGGAAGGTAGGAGAGGAGCACGAAAACACAGCGATATCGGGGAAGGTATGGGAGGTGCACGAAAACAAGGCTATATACGGGAATGCATGAGAGGTGCGCGAAGGCACAGTGATATAGGGGATTCTATGGGCGGTGCGCAAATACACAGCAATATAGGGGACGTTATGAGATGTGCATGAAAACACATCAATATAGGGGAAGATATGAGATATGCGCAAAAATACATCGATATAGGGGAAGGTATTGGAGGTGCGCGAAAACAGCGATGCAGGCAAAGCTATGGGAGGTGCGCGAAAGCACAGCGATATAGGGGAAGGTATGAGAGGTGCATCAATACACGGCGATAGTCGGGAAGCCATGAGAGGTGTGCGAAAACACAGCGATATAGGGGAAGGTATGAGAGGAGCGCGAAAGCAGGGCGATATAGGGAAGGTTATGAGAGGTGCGTGAAAACCCAGCGACATTGGGGACGTTATGAGATGTGCATGAAACCACGGTGATATTGGGGAAGGTATGAGAGGTGTGCAAAAACACAGCGGTATACGGGAATGCATGAGAGGTGCGCGAAGGCACAGTGATATAGGGGAAGGTATGGGAGGTGCGCGAATACCTAGCGATATAGGGGAAGGTATGAGATGTGCGCAAAAATACATCGATATAGGGGAAGGTATGAGAGGTGCACGAAAACTGGGCGATATAGGGGAAGTTATGAGAAGTGCTCGAAGGCACAGCGATATAGGGGATGCTATGAGAGGTGCGCGAAGACACCGTGATATAGTGGAAGACATGAGAGGTGCGCAAGAACAGGGCAATATAGTGGAACCTATGGGATGTGCGCAAAACCACGGCGATACAAGGGAATGTATCAGAGGTGCGAGAAAACACAGTGATATAGGGGAAGTAATGACAGGAGCGAAAACATAGCGATATAGGTGAAGACATGCGAGGTGTGCGAAAACACGGCGATATAGGGTAAGCTTTGAGAGGTGATCAATAACACATCGATCAAGGGGAAGCTATGGGATGTGCGCAAAAACAGCGATGTAGATGAAGCGATGGGAGGTGCGTGAAAACACAGCGATATAGGGGAAGTTATGAGATGTGCATGAATACACGGCGATAGTCGGGAAGCCATGAGAGGTGTGTGAAAACACAGCGATATAGGGGAAGGTATTAGAGGAGCGCGAAAACAGGGCGATATAGGGGAAATTATGAGAAGTGCGTGAAAACCTAGCGATATAGGGGAAGTTATGAGATGTACATGAAAACACGGCGATATAGGGGAAGGTATGAGAGGTGCGCGAAGGCACAGCGATTTAGGGGAAGTTATGAGAGGTGCATGAAAACAGCGATATAGGTGAAGGAATTGGAGGTGCACGAAAACAGGGCGATATTTGGGAAGGTATGAGAGGTGCGCAAGGCACAGCGATATAGGGGGAGGTATGAGAGGTGCATGAAAACACAGCGATATAGACGACGTGATGAGATGTGCATGAAAATGCGGTGATATTAGGGAATATATGAGAGGTGCACAAAAACACAGCGATATAGGAGAAGTTATGAGAGGTGTGTGAAAACACAGTGATATCGGGGAAGGTATGGAAGGTGCGCGAAAACGGGGCGATATAGGGGGAGGTATGAGAGGTGCGTGAAGGCACAGCATTATAAGGGATGCTATGGGATGTGCGCGAATACACAGTGATATAGGGGACGTTATGAGATGTGCGCAAATATACATCGATATAGGGGAAGGTATGAGAGGTGCGCGAAAACACAGCGATATAGGGAAAGCTATGAAATGTGCATGAGTAGACGGTGATAGTCGGGAAGTCACGAGGGGTGTGCGAAAACACAGCGATATAGGCGAAGGTATGAGAGCAGCGTGAAAACACATTGATAGAGGGGAAGGTATGAGAGGAGTTCGAAAACAGGGCGATATAGGGGAAGTTATGAGAGGTGCGTGAAAACCTAGCGATAAAGGGGACTTTATGAGATGTGCATGAAAACACGGTGATATAGGGGAAGGTATAAGAGGTGCGCGAAGGCACAGCGATATAGGAGAAGGTATGAGAGGTGCACAAAAAAAGCGATATAGGTGAAGGAAAGGGAGGTGCGCGAAAACAGTGTGATATTTGGGAAGGTATGAGAGGTGCGCGAAGGCACAGCGATATAAGGGATGCTATGGGAGGTGCGCGAATACACAGCGATATAGAGGACGTTATGAAATGTGCATAACAACACGGCGATATAGGGTAAGTTACGAGAGGTGAGCAATAACACAGCGATAAAGGTGAATCTATGGGATGTGCGCGAAAAGACAGCTATATAGGGGAACGTATGAGAGGAGCACAAATACACAGCGATATAGGAGAAGTTATGAGAGGTGTGTAAAATCACAGCGATATAGGGGGAGGTATGAGAGGTGCATGAAAACACAGCGATATAGAGGAAGGTATGGAAGGTGCACGAAAACGGGGCGATATAGGGGAAGGTATGAGAGGTGCGCGAAGGCACAGCGATATAGGGGATGCTATGAGATGTGCATGAAAACACTGCAATGTAGGGGAAGGTATAAGAGCTGCGCAAAAATACAGTGATATAGGAGAAGTTATGAGAGGTGCATGAAAACACAGCGATATAAGGGAAGGTCTGTGAGGTGCACGAAAACACAGCACTATTGGGGAAGGTATGGGAGGTGCGCGAAAACAGGGCGATATAGGGGAAGTTATGAGAAGTACTCGAAGGCACAGCGATATAGGGGATGCTATGAGAAGTGCGCGAAAACACCGTGATATAGTGGAAGACATGAGAGGTGCGCAAAAACAGGGCAATATAGTTGAACCTATGGGATGTACGCGAAACCACGGCGATACAGGGGAATGTATCAGAGGTGCGAGAAAACACAGCGATATAGGGGACGCTATGGGACATGCGCAAAAAAGCAGTGACATAGGGGAAGGTATGAGAGGTGTGCGAGAACACAGCGATATAGGGGAAATTGTAAGAGGTGCGCGAAAACATGCAATACAGGAGAATGCATCAGAGGTGCGAGAAAACACAGCGATATAGGGGAAGTAATGATAGGAGCGAAAACATAGCGATATAGGTGAAGACATGCGAGGTGCGCGAAAACAGGGCGATATAGGTGAAGGAATGGGAGGTGCGCAAAAACAGGGCGATATAGGTGAAGGAATGGGAGGTGCGCGAAAACAGAGCGATATAGATGAAGTTATGAGAGGTATGCGAAGGCACAGCAATATAGGGGATTCTATGGAATGTGCGCGAAAACACAGTGATATAGGTGAAGACATGAGAGGTGCGCGAAAACACGTCAATATAGGGGAAGCTACGAGAGGTGAGCAAAAACACGGCGATATGGGGAAGCTGTGAGAGGTGTGCAATAACACAGCGATAAAGTTGAATCTATGGGATGTGCGCGTAAAGACAGCGATATAGGGGAAGGTATGAGAGGTGCGCAAGGCACAGTGATATAGGGGATGCTATGGGAGGTGCGTGAATACACAGCGTTATAGGGGACGTGATGAGATGTGCATGAAAACGCAGCGATATTAGGGAAGGTATGAGAGGTGCAATAAAACCTAGCGATATAGGGGTCGTTATGAGATCTGCATGAAAACACAGCAATATAGGGGAAGGTATAAGAGGTGCACGAAGGCAAAGCGATATAGGAGAAGGTATGAGAGGTGCACGAAAACAGTGATATAGGTGAAGGAATGGGAGGTGCGCGAAAACAGGGCGATATTTGGGAAGGTATGAGAGGTGCGCGAAGGCACAGCGATATAAGGGATGCTATGAGGGGTGCGCGGATACACAGCGATATAGAGGACGTTATGAGATGTGCATAACAACACGACGATATAGGGTAAGTTATGAGAGGTGCGCAAAAACACGGCGATATAGGGGAAGATATTAGAGGTGAGCAATAACACAGCGATAAAGGTGAATCTATGGGATGTGCGCGAAAAGACAGCTATATAGGGGAACGTATGAGAGGTGTGCAAGGCACAGCAATATAGGGGGAGGTATGAGAGGTGCACGAAAACTCAGCGATATAGGGGTCGTGATGAGATCTGCATGAAAACGCAGTGATATTAGGGAAGGTATGAGAGGTGCACAAAAACACAGCGATATAGGTGATATTGGGGAAGGTATGTGAGGTGCACGAAGGCACAGCGATATAGGGGATGCTATGGGAGGTGCGTGAATACACAGCCATATAGGGGACATTATGAGATGTGCATGAAAACGCAGGGATATTAGGGAAGATGTAAGAGGTGCACAAAAACACAGTAATATAGGAGAAGTTATGAGAGGTGTGTGAAAACACAGCGATACAGGGGAAGGAATGAGAGGTGCACGAAAACAGGGCGATATAGGGGAAGGTATGAGAGGTGCGCGAAGGCACAGCGATATAGGGGATTCTATGGGAGGTGCGCGAATACACAGCAATATAGGGAACGTTATGAGATGTGCATAAAACACTGCGATATAGGGGGAGTTATGAGAGGTGCGCAAAAATACAGCAATATAGGAGAAGTTATGAGAGGTGAGTGAAAACACAGCGATATTGGGGGAGGTATGAAAGGTGCACGAAAACACAGCAATATAGGGGAATTTATGGGAGGTGCTCGAAATCAGGGCGATATAGGGGAAGGTATGAGAGGAGTGCGAAGACACAGCAATATAAGGGATGCTATGGGAGGTGCGCGAAAGCACAGTGATATACGGGAAGACATGAGAGGTGCGTGAAAGTAGGGCAATATAGTGGAAGCTATGAGAGGTGAGCAATAACACAGCGATAAAGGTGAATCTATGGGATGTGCGCAAAAACACAGCGATATAGGGGAAGGTATGAGAGGTGCGCAAGGCACAGCAATATAGGGGATGCTATGTGAGATGCATGAATACACAGCGATATACGGGACATTATGAGATGTGCATGAAAACACAGCGAAATAGGGGAAGCTATGAGAGGTGCGCGAAAACACGGCGATATAGGGGACGGTATGCGATTTGTATGAAGACACGGCGATATAGGGGAAGACATCAGAGGTGAGTAAAAACGGCAATATAGCGGAAGTTATGGGAGGTGCTCGAAAACTGGGCGATATAGGGGAAGGCATGAGAGGTGTGTGAAAACACAGCGATATAGGGGGAGGTATGAGAGGTGCACAAAACACAGCGATATAGGAGAAGGTATGGGAGTTGCGCGAAAACGGCGATATAGGGGAAGGTATGAGAGGTGTGCGAAGGCACAGCAATATAGGGGATGCTATGGGAGGTGCGCGAAAACACAGTGATATAGGGGATGCTATGAGAGGTGCGCAAAAACAGAGCAATATAGTGGAAGCTATGGGATGTGCGCGAAAACACGGCGATACAGGGGAATGTATCAGAGGTGAGAGAAAACACAGCGATATAGGAGACGCTATGGGACGTGCACGAAAACACATTGATATAGGGGAAGTAATGAGAGGAGCGAAAACATACCGATGTCAGCGAAGCTGTGGGAGGTGCGCGAAAACAGAGCGATATAGGGGACGGTATGAGATGTGCATGAATACATGGCGATATTGGGGAAGCCATGAGAGGTGCGCGAAAACACAATGATATAGGGGAAGGTATGAGAGGCGTGCAAAAACACAGTGATATAGGAGAAGTTATGAGAGGTGGGTGACAACACAGCAATATAGTTGAAGGTATGAGAGGTGTACGAAAACACAGCGATATCGGGGAAGTTATGGGAAGTGAGCTAAAACAGGGCGATATAGGGGAAGGTATGAGAGGTACGCGAAGGCACAGTTATATTGGGGATGCTATGGCAGGTGCGCGAATACACAGCGATATAGGGGACGTTATCAGATGTGCATGAAAACACGGCAATATAGGGGAAGGTATGAGAGGTGCGCAAAAATACAGCGATATAGCAGAATTTACGAGAGGTGCGTGAAAACACAGCGATATAGGGGAGGTATGGGAGGTGCGGGAAAAGAGGACGATATAGGTTAAGGTATGGGAAGTGCGTGAAAACAGGGCAATATAGTGGAAGGTATGAGAGGTGCCCGAAAACAGAGCGATATAGGCGACGCTATGGGACGTGCGCGAAAACACGGCGATAAAGGGGAAATTATGAGAGGTGCGCGAAAACACGGCGATACAGGGGAATGTATCAGAGGTACGAGAAAACACAGCGATATAAGGGAAGCAATGAGAGGAGTGAAAACATAGCAATATAGGTGAAGACATGAGAGGTGCGCGAAAACATGGCGATATAGGGGAAGCTGTGAGAGATGAGCAATAACACAGAGATAAAGTTGAAGCTATGAGATATGCGCGAAAAGACAGCGATATAGGGGTATGTATGAGAGGTGCGCGAAAACACAGCGATATAGGGGACGGTATGAGATGTGCATGAATACATGGCGATAGTCGGGAAACAATGACAGGTGTGTGAAAACACAGCGATATAGGGGAAGTTATGAGAGGTGTGTGAAAACACAGTGATATAGCAGAAGGTATGAGAGGTGCGCGAAAACAGGGCGATATAGGGGAAGTTATGCGAGGTGCATGAAAACACAGCGATATAGGGGACGTTATGAGATGTGCATGAAAACACGGAGATATAGGGGAAGGTATGAGAGGTACGCAAAGGCACAGTGATATAGGGGATGTTATGGGAGGTGCGCGAATACAGGGCAATATAGGGGAAGGTATGTGAGGTGCACGAAGGCACAGCGATATAGGGGATGCTACGGGAGGTGCGTGAATGCACAGCGATATAGGGGACGTTATGAGATGTGCATGAAAACGCAGCGATATTAGGGAAGATATAAGAGGTGCACAAAAACACAGTAATATAGGAGAAGTTATGAGAGGTGTGTGAAAACACAACGATATAGGGGAAGGAATGAGAGGTGCGCGAAAACAGGGCGATATAGGGGAAGGTATGAGAGGTGCACGAAGGCACAGCGATATATGGGATTCTATTGGAGGTGCATGAATACACAGCGATATAGGGGACGTTATGAGATGTGCATAAGAACACGGCGATATAGGGGAAATTATGAGAGGTGCGCAAAAATACAGCAATATAGGAGAAGTTATGAGTGGTGAGTGAAAACAGCGATATAGGGGGAGGTATGAAAGGTGCACGAAAGCACAGATATATTCGGGAAGGAATGGGAGGTGCACAAATACACAGCGATATAGGGGAAGGAATGGGAGGTGCTCGAAAACAGGGCGATGTAGGGGAAGGTATGACAGGAGTGTGAAGACACAGCAATATAGGGGATGCTATGGGAGCTGCGCGACTACACGGTGATATAGGGGACGTTATGAGATGTGCATGAAAACACGGCGATATAGGGGAAGTTATGAGAGGTGCACAAAAATGCAGCAATATTGGAGAAGTTATGAGAGGTGCGTGAAAACACAGCGATATAGGGGAAGGTATGAGAGGTGTGCGAAAACAGGACGATATGGGGAAGGTATGAGATGTGTGCGAAAACACGGCGATATGGGAGAATGTATCAGAGGTGCGAGAAAACACAGAGATATAGGGGAAGAAATGAGAGGAGCGAAAACATAGCGATCTAGGTGAAGACATGAGAGGTGCGCGAAAACACGGCAATATAGGGGAAGCTATGAAAGGTGAGCAAAAACACGGCGATATAGGGGAAGCTGTGAGAGGTGTGCAATAACACAGCGATAAAGTTGAATCTATGGGATGTGCGCGAAAAGACAGCGATATAAGGGAAGGTACAGCGATATAGGGGATGCTATGGGAAGTGCGTGAATACACAGCGATATAGGGGACGTTTTGAGATGTGCATTAAAACGCAGCGATATTAGGGATGATATAAGAGGTGAACAAAAACACAGTGATAAAAGAGAAGTTATGAGAGGTGTGTGAAAAAACAGCAATATAGGGGAAGGTATGAGAGGTGCACGAAAACACAGCGATATAGGGGAAGGTATGGGAGGTGCGCGAAAACAGGGCGATATAGGGGAAGTTATGAGAAGTGCTCGAAGGCACAGCGATATAGGGGATGCTATGAGATGTGCGCGAAAACACGGCGATATGGGAGAATGTATCAGAGGTGCGAGAAAACACAGCGATATAGGGGAAGTAATGAGAGGAGCGAAAACATAGCGATCTTAGTGAGGACATGAGAGGTGCGCGAAAACACGGCGATATAGGGGAAGCTATGAGAGGTGAGCAAAAACACGGCGATATAGGGGAAGCTGTGAGAGATGTGCAATAATACAGCGATAAAGTTGAATCTATGGGATGTGCGCGAAAAGACAGCGATATAGGGGAAGGTATGAGAGGTGCGCAAGGCACAGCGATATACAGGATGCTATGGGAGGTGCCTGAAAACACAGCGATATGGGGACGTTATGAGATGTGCATTAAAACGCAGCGATATTAGGGAGATATAATAGGTGCACAAAAACACAGTGATATAGGAGAAGTTATGAGAGGTGTGTGAAAACACAGCGATATAGGGGAAGGTATGAGAGGTGCACGAAAACACAGCGATATAGGGGAAGGAATGAGAGGTGCACGAAGGCACAGCGATATAGGGGATTCTATGGGAGGTGCGCGAATACACAGCGATATAGGGGACGTTATGAGATGTGCATAAAAACACGGCGATATAGGGGAAGTTATGAGAGGTGCACAAAAATGCAGCAATATAGGAGAAGTTATGAGAGGTGCGTGAAAACACAGCGATATAGGGGAAGGTATGAGAGGTGTGCGAAAACAGGACGATATGGGGAAGGTATGAGATGTGTGCGAAAACACGGCGATATGGGAGAATGTATCAGAGGTGCGAGAAAACACAGAGATATAGGGGAAGAAATGAGAGGAGCGAAAACATAGCGATCTAGGTGAAGACATGAGAGGTGCGCGAAAACACGGCAATATAGGGGAAGCTATGAAAGGTGAGCAAAAACACGGCGATATAGGGGAAGCTGTGAGAGGTGTGCAATAACACAGCGATAAAGTTGAATCTATGGGATGTGCGCGAAAAGACAGCGATATAGGGGAAGGTACAGCGATATAGGGGATGCTATGGGAGGTGCGTGAATACACAGCGATATAGGGGACGTTATGAGATGTGCATTAAAACGCAGCGATATTAGGGATGATATAAGAGGTGAACAAAAACAAAGTGATATAAGAGAAGTTATGAGAGGTGTGTGAAAACACAGCAATATAGGGGAAGGTATGAGAGGTGCACGAAAACACAGCGATATAGGGGAAGGTATGGAGGTGCGCGAAAACAGGGCGATATAGGGGAAGTTATGAGAAGTGCTCGAAGGCACAGCGATATAGGGGATGCTATGAGATGTGCGCGAAAACACGGCGATATGGGAGAATGTATCAGAGGTGCGAGAAAACACAGCGATATAGGGGAAGTAATGAGAGGAGCGCGAAAACACGGCGATATGGGAGAATGTATCAGAGGTGCGAGAAAACACAGCGATATAGGGGAAGTAATGAGAGGAGCGAAAACATAGCGATCTTAGTGAGGACATGAGAGGTGCGCGAAAACAGGGCGATATAGGGGAAGTTATGAGAAGTGCTCGAAGGCACAGCGATATAGGGGAAGCTATGAGAGGTGAGCAAAAACACGGCGATATAGGGGAAGCTGTGAGAGATGTGCAATAATACAGCGATAAAGTTGAATCTATGGGATGTGCGCGAAAAGACAGCGATATAGGGGAAGGTATGGGAGGTGCGTGAAAACACAGCGATATGGGGACGTTATGAGATGTGCATTAAAACGCAGCGATATTAGGGAGATATAATAGGTGCACAAAAACACAGTGATATAGGAGAAGTTATGAGAGGTGTGTGAAAACACAGCGATATAGGGGAAGGTATGAGAGGTGCGCGAATACACAGCGCTATAGGGGACGTTATGAGATGTGCATAAAAACACGGCGATATAGGGGAAGTTATGAGAGGTGCGCAAAAACACAGCAATATAGGAGAAGTTATGAGAGGTGAGTGAAAACACAGCGATATAGGAGGAGGTATGAAAGGTGCACGAATACACAGCGATATAGGGGAAGCTATGGGAGGTGCTTGAAAACAGGGCGATATAGGGGAAGGTATGAGATGAGTGCGAAGACACAGTAATATAGGGGATGCTATGGGAGGTTCGCGAAAACACAGTGATATAGGGGAAAACATGAGAGGTGCGTGAAAGCAGGACAATATAGGGGAAGCTATGAGAGGTGAGCAATAACACAGCGATAACAGTGAATCTATGGGATGTGTGCAAAAACACAGCTGTATAGGGGAAGGTATGAGAGGTGCGCAAGGCACAGCGATATAGGGGATGCTATGGGAGGTGCGTGAATACACAGCGATATACGGGACGTTATGAGATGTGCATGAAAACGCAGCGATATTAGGGAAAGTATGAGATGTTCACAAAAGCACAGCGACATAGGAGAATGAATGGGAAGTGTGCGAAAACAGGGCGATATAGGCGAAGGTATGAGAAGTGCGCGAAGGCACAGCAATATGTGGGAGGCTATGGAAGGTGCACAACTACACAGTGATATAGGGGACGTTATGAGATGTCCATAAAAACGCAGCGATATAGGGGAAGTTATGAGAGGTGCGTGAAAACACGGAGATACAGGGGAAGGTATGAGAGGTGTGCGAAAACACCGTGATATAGGGAAAGACATGAGAGGTGCGCAAAAACAGGGCAATATAGTGGAACCTATGAGATGTGCGCGAAAAAACGGCGATACAGGGGAATGTATCAGAGGTGCGAGAAAACACAGCGATATAGGGGACGCTATGAGACGTGCGCAAAAACACAGCGATATAGGGGAAGTATTGAGACGAGCGAAAACATAGCGATCTACGTGAAGACATGCGAGGTGCGCGAAAACACGGCGATATAGGGCAAGCTATGAGAGGTGAGCAATAACACAGCGATCAAGGTGAAGCTATGGGTTGTGCGCGAAAACAGCGATGTAGGTGAAGCTATGGGAGGTGCACGATAATGCAATGATATAGGGGAAGGTATGGGAGGTGCGCGAAAACAGGGCGATATAGGGGACGTTATGAGATGTGCATGAAAACACATCAATATAGGGGAAGGTATGAGATGTGCACAGAAATACAGCGATATAGGAGAAGTTATGAGAGGTGAGTGAAAACACAGTGATATAGGGGACGTTATGAGATGTGCATGAAAACACGGCGATATAAGGGAAGTTATGAGAGGTGGACAAAAATGCAGCAATATAGGAGAAGTTATGAGATGTGCATGAAAACACGGCAATATAGGGGAAGGTATGAGAGGTGCCCGAAAACACAGCGATATAGGGGACGCTATGGGACGTGCGCGAAAACACGGCGATATAGGGGAATTTATGAGAGGTGCGCGAAAACACGGCGATACAGGGGAATGTATCAGAGGTGCGAGAAAACACAGCGATATAGGGGAAGTAATGAGAGGAGCGAAAACATAGCGATCTAGGTGAAGACATGAGAGGTGCGCGAAAACACGGCGATATAGGGGAAGCTATGAAAGGTGAGCAAAAACCCGGCGATATAGGGGAAGCTCTGAGAGGTGTGCAATAACACAGTGATAAAGTTGAATCCATGGGATGTGTGCGAAAAGACAGCGATATAGAGGGAGGTATGGGAGGTGTGCAAGGCACAGCGATATAGGGGATGCTATGGGAGGTGCGTGAATACACAGCGATATAGGGGACGTTATGAGATGTGCAGGGAAAGCAGCAATAGTAGGGAAGATATAAGAGGTGCACAAAAACACAGTGATATAGGAGAAGTTAAGAGAGGTGCGTGAAAACACAGCGATATGGAGGGAGGTATGAGAGGTGCACGAAAACACAGCGATACAGGGGAAGGTATGAGAGGTGCACGAAAACACGGCGATATAGGGGAAGCTATGAGAGGTGCGCGAAAACACGGCAATATAGGGGACGGTATGAGAGGTGTGCAAGGCACAGCAATATAGGGGATGCTATGGGAGGTGCGTGAATACACATCGATATACGGGACGTTATGACATGTGCATGAAAACGCAGCGATATTAGGGAAGGTATGAGAGGTTCACAAAAGCACAGCAACATAGGAGAATGAATGAGAAGTGTGCGAAAACAGGGCGATATAGGCGAAGGTATGAGAAGTGCGCGAAGGCACAGCAATATGTGGGAGGCTATTGGAGGTGCGCGACTACACAGTGATATAGGGGACGTTATGAGATGTGATTGAAAACACGGCGATATTGGGGAAGTTATGAGAGGTGCGCAAAAATGCAGCAATATAGGAGAAGTTATGAGAGGTGCATGAAAACACAGCGATATAAGGGAAGGTATGAGAGGTGTGTGAAAACAGGGCGATATAGGGGAAGGTATGAGAGGTGTGCGAAAACACCGTGATATAGGGAAAGACATGAGAGGTGCGCAAAAACAGGGCAATATAGTGGAAGCTACGTGATGTGCGCGAAAACACGGCGATACAGGGGAAAGTATCAGAGGTGCGAGAAAACACAGCGATATAGGGGACGCTATGGGACATGCGCAAAAAAACAGTGATATAGGGGAAGGTATGAGAGGTGTGCGAGAACTCGGCGATATAGGGGAAATTGTAAGAGGTGCGCGAAAACATGCAATACAGGAGAATGTATCAGAGGTGCGAGAAACACAGCGATATAGGGGAAGTAATGATAGGAGCAAAAACATAGCGATATCGGTGAAGACATGCGAGGTGCGCGAAAACACGGCGATATAGGGGAAGCTATGAGAGGTGAGCAATAACACAGCGATCAAGGTGAAGCTATGGGTTGTGCGCGAAAACAACGATGCAGTCGAAGCTATGGGAGGTGCAGGAAAACATAGCGATATCGGGGAAGGTATGGGAGGTGCGCGAAAACATAGCGATATAGGGGAAGGTATGAGAGGTGTGTGAAGGCACAGTGATATAGGGGATGCTACGGGAGGTGCGCGAATGCACAGCGTTATAGGGGACGTTATGAAATGTGCATGAAAACACGGCGATATTGGGGAAGCCATGAGAGGTGCGTGAAAACGCATCGATATAGGGGAAGGTATGAGAGGTGTGCAAAAACACAGCGATATCAGCGAAGTTATGGGAAGTGAGCGAAAATAGGGCAATATAGGGGAAGGTATGAGAGGTACTTGAAGGCACAGTGATATAATGGTGCTATGGGAGGTGCATGAATACACAGCGATATAGGGGACGTTATGAGATGTGCATGAAAACACGGAAATATAGGGGAAGGTATGAGAGGCGCCCGAAAACACAGCGATATAGGGGACGCTATCGGACGTGCGCGAAAACACGGCGATATAGGGGAAATTATGAGAGGTGCGCGAAAACACGGCGATACAGGGGAAGTAATGAGAGGAGCGAAAACATAGCGATCTAGGTGAAGACATGAGAGGTGCGCGAAAACATGGCGATATAGGGGAAGCTATGAAAGGTGAGCAGAAACAGGGCGATATAGGGGAAGCTCTGAGAGGTGTGCAATAACACAGTGATACAGTTGAATCTATGGGATGTGTGCGAAAAGACAGCGATATAGGGGAAGGTACGGGAGGTGCGCAAGGCACAGCGATATAGGGGATGCTATGGGAGGTGCGTGAATACACAGCGATATAGGGGACGTTATGAGATTTGCATGAAAATACATCAATATAGGGGAAGGTATGAGATGTGCGCAAAAATACTGCGATATAGGAGAAGTTATGAGAGGTGCGTGAAAACACAGCGATACAGGGGAAGGTATGAGAGGTGCGCGAAAATACAGCGATATAGGGGATGGTATGGAATGTGCGCGGAAACACAGCGATAAAGGGGATCGTACGAGATGTGCATGAATAAACGGCGATATTGGGGAAGCCATGAGAGGTGCGTGAAAACACAGCGATATAGGGGAAGGTATGAGAGGTGTGCAAAAACACAGCGATATCGGGGAAGTTATGGGAAATGTGCGAAAACAGGGCGATATAGGGGAAGGTATGAGAGGTACGCGAAGGCACAGTTATATAGGGGAGTTATGGGAGGTGCACGAATACACAGCGATATAGGGGACATTATGAGATGTGCATGAAAACACAGCAATATAGGGGAAGTTATGAGAGGTGCACAAAAATACAGCGTTATAGCAGAATTTATGAGAGGTGCGTGAAAACACAGCAATATAGGGCAGGGTATGAGAGGTGCACGAAAACACAGCAATATAGGGGGAGGTATGGGAGGTGAGCGAAAACGGCGATATCGGGGATGGTATGAGAGGTGCCCGAACACACAGCGATATAGGGGATGCTATGGGACGTGCGTGAAAACACGGCGATATAGGGGAACTTATGAGAAGTGCGCGAAAACACGGCGATACAGGGGAATGTATCAGAGGTGCGAGAAAGCACAGCGATATTGGGGGTATTATGAGATGTGCATGAAAACACAGCGATATAGGGGAAGATATGAGAGGTACACGAAGGCACAGCGATATAGGGGATGGTATGGGATGTGAGCGAAAACACAGTGATATAAGAGACGGTATGAGATGTGCATGAAAACACGGCGATATAGGGGAAGCTATGAGAGGTGCACAAAAACACGGCGATATGGGAGAATGTATCAGAGGTCTGAGAAAACACAGCGATATAGGGGAAGTAATGAGAGGAGCGATAACATAGCAATCTAGGTGAAGACATGAGAGGTGCGCGAAAACACGGCGATATAGGGGAAGCTATGAGAGGTGAGCAAAAACACTGCGATATAGGGGAAGCTGTGAGAGGTGTGCAATAACACAGCGATAAAGTTGAATCTATGGGATGTGCGTGAAAACACAGCGATATAGGGGAAGGTATGAGAGGTGTGCAAAAACACAGCGATATCGGGGAAGTTATGGGAAGTGAGCGAAAACAGGGCGATATAGGGGAAGGTATGAGAGGTACGCAAAGGCACAGTTATATAGGGGTGCTATGGGAGGTGCACGAATACACAGCGATATAGGGGACGTTATGAGATGTGCATGAAAACACGGCAATATAGGGGAAGGTATGAGAGGTGCACAAAAATACAACGTTATAGCAGAATTTATGAGGGGTGCGTTAAAACACAGCAATATAGTGCAAGGTATGAGAGGTGCACGAAAACACAGCAATATAGGGGGAGGTATGGGAGGTGCGTGAAAACAGGGCGATGTAGGGGATGGTATGAGAGGTGCGCGAAAACACAGCGATATCGGGGAAGTTATGGGAAGTGAGCGAAAACAAGGCGATATAGGGGAAGGTATGAGCGGTACACGAAGGCACAGTTATATAGGGGTGCTATGGGAGGTGCATGAATACACAGCGATATAGGGGACGTTATGAGATGTTGCTGAAAACACGGCAATATATGGGAGGGTATGAGAGGTGCGCAAAAGTACAGCGTTATAGCAGAATTTATGAGAGGTGAGTGAAAACACAGTAATATAGGGCAAGGTATGAGAGGTGCACGAAAACACAGCAATATAGGGGATGGTATGAAAGGTGCGCGAAAACGGGGCAATATAGTGGAAGCTATGGGATGTGCGCGAAAACAGTGCGATATAGGGGAAGCTATGAGAGGTGTGCAATAACACAGCGATAAAGTTGAATCTATGGGATGTGCGCGAAAAGACAGCGATATAGGGGAAGGAATGAGAGGTGCGCAAGGCACAGCGATATAGGGGGAGGTATGAGAGGTGCACGAAAACACAGAAATATAGGGGACGTGATGAGATGTGCATGAAAACGCAGTGATATTAGGGAAGGTATGAGAGGTGCACAAAAACACAGCGATATAGGCGAAGTTATGAGAGGTGTGTGAAAACACAGCGATATAGGGGAGGTATGAGAGGTGCACGAAAACACAGCGATATAGGGGAAGGAATGAGAGGTGCGCGAAAACACAGTGATATAGGAGAAATTATGAGAGGTGCGCGAAAACACGGCGATACATCGGAATGTATCAGAGGTGCGAGAAAGCACAGCGATATAGGGGACGTTATGAGATGTGCATGAAAACACAGCGATATAGGGGAAGATATGAGAGGTACACGATGGCACAGCGATATAGGGGATGCTATGGGATGTGCGTGAAAACACAGTGATATAGGAGACGGTATGAGATGTGCATGAAAACACAACGATATAGGGGAAGATATGAGAGGTACACGAAGGCACAGCGATATAGGGGATGGTATGGGATGTTCGCGAAAACACAGTGATATAGGAGACGATATGAGATATGCATGAAAACACGGCGATATAGGGGAAGATATGAGAGGTGCGTGAAAACACAGCGATATAAGGGAAGTAATGAGAGGAGCGAAAGCATAGCGATCTAGGTGAAGACATGAGAGGTGCGCGAAAACCCGGCGATATCGGGAAAGCTATGAGAGGTGCGTGAAAGCAGGACAATATAGTGGAAGCTATGAGAGGTGAGCAAAAACACGGTGATATAGGGGAAGCTATGACAGGTGAGCAATAATACAGTGATAAAGGTGAATCTATGGGATGTGCGCAAAAACACAGCTATATAGGGGAAAGTATGAGAGGTGCGCAAGGCACAGCGATATAGGGGATGCTATGGGAGGTGCGCAAAAATGCAGCAATATAGGAGAAGTTATGAGAGGTGCGTGAAAACACAGCGATATAGGGGAAGGTATGAGAGGTGCGCGAAAACACCGTGATATAGGGGAAGACATGAGAGGTGCGCAAAAACAGGGCAATATAGTGGAAGCTATGGGATGTGCGCGAAAACACGGCGATATAGGGGAAATTGTAAGAGCTGCGTGAAAACATGGCAATACAGGGGAATGTATCAGAGGTGCGAGAAAACACAGCGATATAGGGGAAGTAATGATAGGAGCAAAAACAAAGCGATATAGGTGAAGACATGCGAGGTGCGTGAAAACACGGCGATATAGGGGAAGCTATGAGAGGTGAGCATTAACACAGCAATCAAGGTGAAGCTATGGGATGTGCGCGAAAACAGCGATGTATGCAAAGCTATGGGAGGTGCACGAAAACACAGCGAAATCGGGGACGGTATGGGAGGAGCGCGAAAACAGGGCGATATAGGGGAAGGTATGAGAGGTGTGGGAAGGCACAGTGATATAGGGTATGCTACGGGAGGTGCGCGAATGCACAGTGATATAGGGGAGGTTAGGAGATGTGCATGAAAACACGGCAATATAGGGGAAGGTATGAGATGTGCGCAAAAGTACAGCGATATAGGAGAAATTATGAGAGATGCGTGAAAACACAGCGATATAGGGGAAGGTATGAGAGGTGCACGAAAACACAGCAATATAGGGGAAAGTATGGGTGGTGCGCGAAAACAGGGCGATACAGGGGAATGTATCAGAGGTGCGAGAAAGCACAGCGATATAGGGGACGTTATGAGATGTGCATGAAAACACAGCGATATAGGTGAAGATATGAGAGGTGCACGAAAACACAGCAATATAGGGGAAGGTATGGGTGGTGCGCGAAAACAGGGCGATATAGGGGACTTTATGAGCTGTGCATGAAAACAGGTCAATATAGGGGAAGTTATGAGATGTGCGCAAAAATACAGCCATATAAGGGAAGGTATGAGAGGTGCACGAAAACACAGCGATATAGGGGAAGGTATAAGAGGTGCGCGAAAACAGGGCAATATAGTGGAAGGTATGAGAGGTGCCCGAAAACACAGCGATATAGGGGACGCTATGGGACGTGCACGAAAGCACAGTGATATAGGGGAAGTAATGAGAGGAGCGAAAACATAGCGATCTCAGCAAAGCTATGGGAGGTGCGCGAAAACACAGCGATAAAGGGGACGGTATGAGAGGTGTGCAAAAACACAGCGATATAGGTGAAGTTATGAGAGGTGGGTGACAACACAGCGATATAGTGGAATGAATGAGAGGTGCACAAAAACACAGCGATATCGGGGAAGTTATGGGAAGTGAGCGAAAACAGGGCGATATAGGGGAAAGTATGAGAGGTATGCGAAGGCACATTTATATAGGGGTGCTATGGGAGGTGCACGAATACACAGCGATATAGGGGACGTTATGAGATGTGCATGAAAACACGGCAATATAGGGGAAGGTATGAGAGGTGCGAAAAATACAGCGTTATAGCAGAATTTATGAGAGGTGCGTGAAAACACAGCAATATAGGGCAAGGTATAAGAGGTGCATGAAAACACAGCAATATAGGGGGAGGTATGGGAGGTGCGTGAAAACAGGGCGATATAGGGGATGGTATGAGAGGTACGCGAAAACAGGGCAATATAGTGGAAGCTATGGGATGTGCGCGAAAACAGGACGATATAGGGGAAGGTATGAGAGGTGCCCGAAAACACAGCGATATAGGGGACGCTATGGGACGTGTGCCAAAACACGGCGATATAGGGGAAATTATTAGAGGTGCACGAAAACACGGAGATACAGGGGAATGTATCAGAGGTGCGAGAAAGCACAGCGATATAGGGGACGTTATGAGATGTGCATGAAAACACAGCGATATAGGTGAAAATATGAGAGGTACACGGAAGCGCAGCGATATAGGGGAATGTATAGGAGGTGCGCAAAAACAGGGCGATATAGGGGAAGATATGAGAGGTATACGAAGGCACAGCGATATAAGGAATGTTATGGGATGTGCGCGAAAACACAGTGATATAGGGGACGGAATGAGATGTGTATGAAAACACGGCGATATAGAGGAAGATATGAGAGGTGCGCGAAAACACGGCGATATGGGAGAATATACCAGAGGTGCGAGAATACACAGCGATATAGGGGAAGTAATGAGAGGAGCGAAAACATAGCGACCTAGGTGAAGACATGAGAGGTGTGTGAAAACACAGCGATATAGGGGAAGGTATGAGATGTGCGAAAAAATATAGCGATATAGGAGAACTTATGAGAGGTGCGAGACAACACAACGAAATGGGGGAGGTATGAAAGGTGCACGAAAACACAGCGATATAGGGGAAGGTATGGGAGGTGCTCGAAAACAGGACAATATAGGGGAAGGTATGAGAGGAGTGCAAAGACACAGCAACATAGGGGATGCTATGGGAGGTGCGCGAAAACACAGTGATATAGGGGAAGACATTAGAGGTGCGTGAAAGTAGGGCAATATAGTGGAAGCTATGAGGGGTGAGCAAAAACATGGTGTTATAGGCGAAGCTATGAGAGGTGAGCAATAACACAGCGATAAAGGTGAATCTATGAGATATGCGCAAAAACATAGCCATATAGGGGAAGGTATGAGAGGTGCGCAAGGCACAGCGATACAGGGGATGCTATGGGAGGTGCGTGAATACACAGCGATATAGGGGACGTTATGAG
Source organism: Mobula birostris (assembly GCF_030028105.1). Taxonomy (NCBI): domain Eukaryota; kingdom Metazoa; phylum Chordata; class Chondrichthyes; order Myliobatiformes; family Myliobatidae; genus Mobula; species Mobula birostris. The sequence goes on along the minus strand of NW_027276985.1, from coordinate 420,961 downwards.
ATGTGCATTAAAACGCAGCGATATTAGGGAAGATATAAGAGGTGCACAAAAACACGGCGATATAGGAGAAGTTATGAGAGGTGTGTGAAAACACAGCGATATAGGGGAAGGTATGAGAGGTGCACAAAAACACAGCGACAGGAGAATGAATGGGAAGTGTGCGAAAACAGGGCGATATAGGCGAAGGTATGAGAAGTGCGCGAAGGCACAGCAATATGTGGGAGGCTATGGGAGGTGCACGACTACACAGTGATATGGGGACGTTATGAGATGTGCATAAAAACACAGCGATATAGGGTAAGTTATGAGAGGTGCGCAAAAATGCAGCAATATAAGAGAAGTTATGAGAGGTGCGTGAAAAGACAGCGATATAGGGGAAGGTATGAGAGGTGTGCGAAAACAGAGCGATATAGTGGAAGGTGTGAGAGGTGCGCGAAAACACCGTGATATAGGAGACGGTATGAGATGTGCATGAAAACATGGCGATATAGGGGAAGCTATGAGAGGAGCGCGAAAATACGGCGATACAGGGGAATGTATCAGAGGTGCGAGAAAACACAGCGATATAGGGGACGCTATGGGACGTGCACAGAAAAACAGTGATATAGGGGAAGGTATGAGAGGTGTGCGAGAACACGGCAATATAGGGGAAATTGTAAGAGGTGCGCGAAAACATGTCAATACAGGGGAATGTATCAGAGGTGCGAGGAAACACAGCGATATATGGGAAGTAATGATAGGAGCAAAAACATAGCGATATAGGTGAAGACATGCGAGGTGCGTGAAAACACGACGATATAGGGGAAGCTACGAGAGGTAAGCAATAACACAGTGATTAAGTTGAATCTATGGGATATGTGCAAAAAGACAGCGATATAGGGGAATTTTTGAGAGGTGCGCAAGGCACAGCAATATAAGATATGCTACGGGAGGTGCGTGAATACACAGCGATATAGGTGACGTTATGAGATTTGCATGAAAACGCAGCGATATTAGGGAAGGTATGAGAGGTGCACAAAAACACAGCAATATAGGAGAAGTTATGAGAGGTGCGTGAAAACAGCAATATGGGGGAGGTATGAGAGGTGTATGAAAACACGGCGAAATAGGGGAAGCTATGAGAGGTGAGCAATAAGACAGCGATAAAGTTGAAGCTATGGGATGTGCACGATAAGACAGCGATATAGAGGAAGCTTTGAGAGGTGCGCGAAAACACAGCGATGCAGGCGAAACCATGGGAGGTACGCGAAACAGGGTGATATAGGGGACGGTATGAGGGGTGCGCGAAGGCACAGCGGTATAGGAGATGCTATGGGAGGTGCGTGAATGCACAGCGATATGGGGACGTTATGAGATGTGCATGAAAACACGGCGATATTGGGGAAGCCATGAGAGGTGTGCGAAAAGACAGCGATATACGGGAAGGTATGGGAGGTGTGCAGTACAGGGCGATATAGGGGACGGTATGAGGGGTGCGCGAAGGCACAGCGGTATAGGAGATGCTATGGGAGGTGCGCAAAAGAACAGCGATATGGGGACGTTAAGAGATGTGCATGAAAACACGGCGATATTGGGGAAGCCATGAGAGGGGCGCAAAAATTCAGCGATATAGGAGAAGTTATGAGAGGTAAGTGAAAACACTGCCATATAGGGGGAGGTATGAGAGGTGAGCAATAACACAGCGATAAAGGTGAAGCTATGGGATGTGCGCGAAAAAACAGAGATATAGGGGAAGGTATGAGAGGTGTGCGAAAACAGCAATGTAGGCAAAGCAATGGGAGGTGCACGAAAACACAGCGATATAGGGGACGGTATGAGATGTGTATGAATACATGGCGATATTGGGGAAGCCCTGAGAGGTGCACGAAAACACAGCGATATCGGGGAAGCTATGGGAGGTGTGCGAAAAAAGGGCGATATAGGGGAAGGTATGAGAGGTGCGCGAAGGCACAGTGATATAGGGTATGCTATGGGAGGTGCGCAAATAGACAGCGATATAGGGGACGTTGTGAGATGTGCATGAAAACACGGCAATATAGGGGAAGGTATGAGATGTGCGCAAAAGTACAGCGATATAGGAGAATTTATGCGAGGTGCATGAAAACACAGCGACATAGGGGAAGGTATGAGAGGTGCACGAAAACACAGCGATTTAGAGGAAGGTATGGGAGGTGCGCGAAAACAGGGCGATATAGGGGACGTTATGAGACGTGCATGAAAACAGGGTGATGTAGGGGAAGGTATGAGAGGTGCCCAAAAACACAGCGATATAGGCGACGCTATGGGACATGTGCAACATGACGGCGATATAGGGGAAGGTATGAGAGGTGTGCGAGACCACGGCGATATAGGGAAAATCATGAGAGGTGCGCGAAAACACAGCGATATAGGGGAAGTAATAAGAGGAGCGAAAACATAGCGATCTAGCTGAAGACATGAGAGGTGCGCGAAAAACGGCGATATAGGGGAAGCTATGAGAGGTGAGCAAAAACACGGCGATATAGGGAAAGCTATGAGAGGTGAGCAATAACACAGCGATAAAGGTGAATCTATGCGATGTGCGCGAAAAGACAGCGATATAGGGGAAGGTATGAGAGGTGCGCAAGGCACAGCGATATAAGGGATGCTATGGGAGGTGCGTGAATACACAGCGATATAGGGGACGTTATGAGATGTACATGAAAACGCAGCGATATTAGGGAAGGTATGAGAGGTACACGAAAACACAGCGATATCGGGGAAGTTATGGGAAGTGAGCGAAAACAGGGCGATATAGGGGAAAGTATGAGAGGTACGCGAAGGCACAGTTATATAGGGGTGCTATGGGAGGTGCACGAAAACACAGCGATATAGGGGACGTTATGAGATGTGCATGAAAACACGGCAATATAGGGGAAGGTATGAGAGGTGCGAAAAATACAGCGTTATAGCAGAATTTATGAGAGGTGCGTGAAAACACAGCAATATAGGGCAAGGTATAAGAGGTGCACGAAAACACAGCAATATTGGGGGAGGTATGGGAGGTGCGTGAAAACAGGGCGATATAGGGGATGGTATGAGAGGTACGCGAAAACAGGGCAATATAGTGGAAGCTATGGGATGTGCGCGAAAACAGGACGATATAGGGGAAGGTATGAGAGGTGCCCGAAAACACAGCGATATAGGGGACGCTATGGGACGTGTGCCAAAACACGGCGATATAGGGGAAATTATTAGAGGTGCACGAAAACACGGAGATACAGGGGAATGTATCAGAGGTGCGAGAAAGCACAGCGATATAGGGGACGTTATTAGATGTGCATGAAAACACAGCGATATAGGTGAAGATTTGAGAGGTGCACTTAAGCGCAGCGATATAGGGGAATGTATAGGAGGTGCGCAAAAACAGGGCGATATAGGGGAAGATATGAGAGGTACACGAAGGCACAGCGATATAAGGGATGTTATGGGATGTGCGAGAAAACACAGTGATATAGGGGACGGAATGAGATGTGTATGAAAACACGGCGATATAGAGGAAGATATGAGAGGTGCGCGAAAACACGGCGATATGGGAGAATATACCAGAGGTGCGAGAATACACAGCGATATAGCGGAAGTAATGAGAGGAGCGAAAACATAGCGATCTAGGTGAAGACATGAGAGGTGCGTGAAAACACAGTGATATAGGGGAAGGTATGAGATGTGCGCGAAAAGACAGCGATATAGGGGAAGGTATGAGAGGTGCACGAAAACACAGCGATATCGGGGAAGGTATGGGAGCTGTGCGAAAACAGGGCAATATAGTGGAAGGTGTGAGAGGTGCGCGAATGTACAGTGATATAGGGGATGCTATGAGAGGTGCACGAATACACAGTGATATAGGGGACGTTATGAGATGTGCATGAAAACGCAGCGATACTAGGGAAGGTATGAGAGGTTCACAAAAGCACAGCAATATTGGAGAATGAATGGGAGGTGCGCGAAAACAGGGCGATATAGGGGATGGTATGAGAGGTGCGTGAAAACAGGGCAATATAGTGGAAGCTATGGGATGTGCGTGAAAACAGTGCGATATAGGAGAAGGTATGAGATGTGTCCGAAAACACAGCGATATAGGGGAAGGAATGAGAGGTGCGTGAAAACACGGCGATATAGGGGAAATTATGAGAGGTGCGCGAAAACACGGCGATATAGGAGAACTTATGAGAGGTGCGAGACAACACAACGAAATGGGGGAGGTATGAAAGGTGCACGAAAACACAGCGATATAGGGGAAGGTATGGGAGGTGCTCAAAAACAGGGCGATATAGGGGAAGGTATGAGAGGAGTGCAAAGACACAGCAATATAGGGGATGCTATGGGAGGTGCGCGAAAATACAGTGATATAGGGGAAGACATTAGAGGTGCGTGAAAGTAGGGCAATATAGTGGAAGCTATGAGGGGTGAGCAAAAACACGGTGATATAGGCGAAGCTATGAGAGGTGAGCAATAACACAGCGATAAAGGTGAATCTATGGGATATGCGCAAAAACACAGCCATATAGGGGAAGGTATGAGAGGTGCGCAAGGCACAGCGATGTAACGGAAGCTATGGGAGGTGCGCGAAAACACAGAGATATAGGGGAATGTATGAAATATGCATGAAACACGGCGATATCGGGGATGCCATGAGAGATGTGCAAAAACACGGCTATATAGGGAAAAGTATGAGAGGTGCGCAAAAACACGGCGATACAGGGGAATGCATCAGAGGTGCAAGAAAACACAGCAATATAGGGGACGTTATGAGAGGAGCGAAAACAGAGCGACATAGGGGAAGGCATGAGAGGTGCGCGAAAACAGGGAAATATAGTGGAAGCTATGGGATGTGTGCGAAAACAGGGCGATATAGGGGAAGGTATGAGAGGTGCGCGAAAAGACAGCGATATAGGGGAAGGTATGAGAGGTGCACGAAAACACAGCGATATCGGGGAAGGTATGGGAGCTGTGCAAAAACAGGGCAATATAGTGGAAGGTGTGAGAGGTGCGCGAATGTACAGTGATATAGGGGATGCTATGAGAGGTGCACGAATACACAGTGATATAGTGGACGTTATGAGATGTGCATGAAAACGCAGCGATACTAGGGAAGGTATGAGAGGTTCACAAAAGCACAACAATATAGGAGAATGAATGGGAGGTGCGCGAAAACAGGGCGATATAGGGGATGGTATGAGAGGTGCGTGAAAACAGGGCAATATAGTGGAAGCTATGGGATGTGCGTGAAAACAGTGCGATATAGGAGAAGGTATGAGATGTGCCCGAAAACACAGCGATATAGGGGAAGGAATGAGAGGTGCGTGAAAACACGGCGACATAGGGGAAATTATGAGAGGTGCGCGAAAACACGGCGATACAGGGGAATGTATCAGAGGTGCGAGAAAGCACAGCGATATAGGGGAAGTTATGAGATGTGCATGAAAACACAGCGATATAGTGGAAGATATGAGAGGTACACGAAGGCACAGCGATATAGGGGATGCTATGGGATGTGCGTGAAAACACAGTGATATAGGAGACAGTATGAGATGTGCATGAAAACACGGCGATATAGGGGAAGCTATGATAGGTGCGCGAAAACACGGCGATATGGGAGAATGTATCAGAGGTGCGAGAAAACACAGCGATATAGGGGAAGTAATGAGAGGAGCGAAAACATAGCGATCTAGGTGAGGACATGAGAGATGCGCGAAAACACGGCAATATAGGGGAAGCTACGAGAGGTGAGCAAAAACACGGCGATATAGGGGAAGCTGTGAGAGGTGTGCAATAACACAGCGATAAAGTTGAATCTATGGGATGTGCGCGTAAAAACAGCGATATAGGGGAAGGAATGAGAGGTGCGCAAGGCACAGCGATATAGGGCATGCTATGGGAGGTGCGTGAATACACAGCGATATAGGGGACGTTACGAGATGTGCATTAAAACGCAGCGATATAGGAGAAGTTATGAGAGGTGTGTGAAAACACAGCGATATAGGGGAAGGTATGAGAGGTGCACAAAAACACAGCGATATAGGGGAAGGAATGAGAGGTGCGCGAAAACAAGGCGATATAGGGGAAAATATGAGAGGTGCGCGAAAACACGGCGATACAGGGGAATGTATCAGAAGTGCGAGAAAGCACAGCGATATAGGGGATGTTATGAGATGTGCATGAAAGCACAGTGATATAGGGGAAGATCTGAGAGGTACACGAAGGCACAGCGATATAGGGGATGCTATGCGATGTGCGTGAAAACACAGTGATATAGGAGACGGTATGAGATGTGCATGAAAACATGGCGATATAGGGGAAGCTATGAGAGGAGCGCGAAAATACGGCGATACGGGAGAATGTATCAGAGGTCCGAGAAAACACAGCGATATAGGGGAAGTAATGAGAGGAGCGAAAACATAGCGATCTAGGTGAAGACATGAGAGGTGCGCGAAAACACGTCAATATAGGGGAAGCTATGAGAGGTGAGCAAAAACACGGCGATATGGGGAAGCTGTGAGAGGTGTGCAATAACACAGCGATAAAGTTGAATCTATGGGATGTGCGCGTAAAGACAGCGATATAGGGGAAGGTATGAGAGGTGCGCAAGGCACAACCATATAGGGGATGCTATGGGAGGTGCGTGAATACACAGCGATATAGGGGACATTATGAGATGTGCATTAAAACGCAGCGATATTAGGGAAGATGTAAGAGGTGCACAAAAACACAGCGATATAGGAGAAGTTATGAGAGGTGTGTGAAAACACAGCGATATAGGGGAAGGTATGAGAGGTGCACAAAAATACAGCGATATAGGGGAAGGAATGAGAGGTGTGCGAAAACAGGGCGATATAGGGGAAGTATGAGAGGTGCGTGAAGGCACAGCGATATAGGGGATTCTATGGGAGGTGCGCGAATGCACAACGATATAGGGGACGTTATGAGAGGTGCGCAAAAATACAGCAATATAGGAGAAGTTATGAGAGGTGAGTGAAAACACAGCGATATAGGAGGAGGTATGAAAGGTGCACGAAAACACAGCGATTTAGGGGAAGGTATGGGAGGTGCTCGAAAACAGGGCGATATAGGGGAAGGTATGAGAGGAGTGCGAAGACACAGCAATATAGGGGATGCTATGAGAGGTGCGCGAAAACACAGTGAGAAAGGGGAAGACATGAGAGGTGCGTGAAAGCAGGACAATATAGTGAAAGCTATGAGAGGTGAGCAAAAACACGGCGATATAGGGGAAGCTATGAGCAGTGAGCAATAACACAGTGATAAAGGTGAATCTATGGGATGTGCGCGAAAAGACAGCGATATAGGGGAAGGTATGAGAGGTGCACAAGGCACAACGATATGAGGGATTCTATGGGAGGTGCGCGAATACACAGCGATATAGGGGACGTTATGAGATGTGCATAAAAACACGGCGATATAGGGGAAGTTATTAGAGGTGCGAAAAAATACAGCAATATAGGAGAAGTTATGAGATGTGCGTGAAAACAGCGATATAGGGGGAGGTATGGGAGGTGCTCGAAAACAGGGCGATATAGGTGAAGGTATGAGAGAAGTGCGAAGACACAGCCATATAGGGGATGCTAGGGGAGGTGCGCGAAAACACAGTGATATAGTGGAAGACATGAGAGGTGCGTGAAAGCAGGACAATATAGTGGAAGCTATGAGAGGTGAGCAATAACACAGTGATAAAGGTGAATCTATAGGGTGTGCGCAAAAACACAGCTATATAGGGGAAGGTATGAGAGGTTCACAAAAACACAGCGACAGGAGAATGAATGGGAAGTGTGCGAAAACAGGGTGATATAGGGGAAGGTATGAGAAGTGCGCGAAGGCACAGCAATATGTGGGAGGCTATGGGAGGTGCGCGACTACACAGTGATATGGGGACGTTATGAGATGTGCATAAAAACACAGCGATATAGGGGAAGTTATGAGAGGTGCGCAAAAATGCAGCAATATAAGAGAAGTTATGAGAGGTGCGTGAAAAGACAGCGATATAGGGGAAGGTATGAGAGGTGTGCGAAAACAGAGCGATATAGTGGAAGGTGTGAGAGGTGCGCGAAAACACCGTGATATAGGGGAAGACATGAGAGGTGCGCAAAAACAGGGCAATTTAGTGGAAGCTATGGGATATGTGCGAAAATACGGCGATACAGGGGAATGTATCAGAGGTGCGAGAAAACACAGTGATATAGGGGACGCTATGGGACGTGCACAGAAAAACAGTGATATAGGGGAAGGTATGAGAGGTGTGCGAGAACACGGCAATATAGGGGAAATTGTAAGAGGTGCGCGAAAACATGTCAATACAGGGGAATGTATCAGAGGTGCGAGAAAACACAGCGATATAGGGGAAGTAATGATAGGAGCAAAAACATAGCGATATAGGTGAAGACATGCGAGGTGCGTGAAAACACGGCGATATAGGGGAAGCTATGAGAGGTGAGCAATAACACAGCGATCAAGGTGAAGCTATGGGCTGTGCGCGAAAACAGCGATGTAGGCAAAGCTATGGGAGGTGCACGAAAACACAGCGAAATCGGGGAAGGTATGGGAGGTGTGCGAAAACAGGGCGCTATAGGGGAAGGTATGAGAGGTGCGTGAAGGCACAGTGATATAGGGGATGCTATGGGATGTGCGCGAATGCACAGTGATATAGGGGAGTTTATGAGATGTGCATGAAAACACGGCAATTTAGGGGAAGGTATGAGATGTGCGCAAAAGTACAGCGATATAGGAGAAGCTATGAGAGGTGCGTGAAAACACAGCGATATAGGGGAAGGTATGAGAGGTGCACGAAAACACAGCAATATAGGGGAAGGTATGGGAGATGCGCCAAAACAGGGCGATATAGGGGACGTTATGAGATGTGCATGGAAACACATCAATATAGGGGAAGGTATGAGATGTGCGCAAAAATACAGCGATATAACGGAACGTATGAGAGGTGCATGAAAACACAGCGATATAGGGGAAGGTATAAGAGGTGCGCGAAAACAAGGCGATATATTGGAAGGTATGAGAGGTGCCCGAAAACACAGCGATATATGGGACGCTATGGGACGTGCGTGAAAGCACAGTGATATAGGGGAAGTAATGAGAGGAGCGAAAACATAGCGATCTCAGCAAAGCTATGGGAGGTGCGCGAAAACACAGCGATAAAGGGGACGGTACGAGATGTGCATGTATACACGGCGATATTGGGGAAGCCATGAGAGGTGCGTGAAAACACAGCGATATATGGGAAGGTATGAGAGGTGTGCAAAAACACAGCGATATAGGTGAAGTTATGAGAGGTGGGTGACAACACAGCGATATAGTGGAAGGAATGAGAGGTGCACGAAAACACAGCGATATCGGGGAAGTTATGGGAAGTGAGCGAAAACAGGGCGATATAGAGGAAAGTATGAGAGGTACTCGAAGGCACAGTTATATAGAGGTGCTACGGGAGGTGAACGAATACACAGCGATATAGGGACGTTAGGAGATGTGCATGAAAACACGGCAATATAGGGGAAGGTATGAGAGGTGCGAAAAAATACAGCGTTATAGCAGAATTTATGAGAGGTGCATGAAAACACAGCTATATAGGGCAAGATATGAGAGGTGCACGAAAACACAGCAATATAGGGGGAGGTACGGGAGGTGCGCGAAAACAGGGAGATATAGGGGAAGGTATGAGAGGTGCGCCAAAACAGGGCAATATAGTGGAAGCTATGGGATGTGCGCGAAAACAGGGCGATATAGGGGAATGTATGAGAGGTGCCCGAAAACACAGCGATATAGGGGACGCTATGGAACGTGTGTCAAAACACGACGATATAGGGGAAATTATGAGAGGTGCGCGAAAACACGGAGATACAGGGGAATGTATCAGAGGTGCGAGAAAGCACAGCAATATAGGGGACGTTATGAGATGTGCATGAAAACACAGCGATATAGGGGAAGCTATGAAAGATGAGCAATAAGACAGCGATAAAGTTGCAGCTATGAGATGTGCGCGAAAACAGGGCAATATAGGGGATGGTATGAGAGGTGCGTGAATACACAGTGATATAGGGGACGTTATCAGATGTGCATGAAAACACGGTGATATTGGGGAGGACATGAGAGGTGTGCGAGAAGACAGCGATATAGGGGAAGGTATGAGAGGCGTGCGAGAACACGGCGATATAGGGGAGATTATGAGAGCTGTGCGAAAACACAGCGATACGGGAGAATGTATCAGATGTGCGAGAAAACACAGCGATATAGGGGAAGTATTGAGAGGATTGAAAACATAGCGATCTAGGTGAAGACATGAGAGATGCGCGAAAACACGGCGATATAGGGGAAGCTATGAAAGGTGAGCAAAAACACGGCGATATAGGGGAAGCTCTGAGAGGTGTGCAATAACACAGTGTTTAAGTTGAATCTATGGGATATGTGCAAAAAGACAGCGATATAGGGGAATGTATGAGAGGTGCGCAAGGCACAGCAATATAGGGTATGCTACGGGAGGTGCGTGAATACACAGCGATATAGGTGACGTTACGAGATTTGCATGAAAACGCAGCGATATTAGGGAAGGTATGAGAGGTGCACAAAAACACAGCGATATAGGAGAATGAATGGGAGGTCCGCGAAAACAGGGCGATATAGGGGATGGTATGAGAGGTGCGCGAAAACAGGGCAATATAGTGGAAGCTATGGGATGTGCGCGAAAACAGGGCGATATAGGGGAATGTATGAGAGGTGCCCGAAAACACAGCGATATAGGGGACGCTATGGGACGTGTGCCAAAACACGGCGATATAGGGGAAATTATGAGAGGTGCGCGAAAACACGGAGATACAGGGGAATGTATCAGAGGTACGAGAAAGCACAGCGATATAGGGGACGTTATGAGATGTGCATGAAAACACAGCGATATAGGGGAAGCTATGAAAGGTGAGCAATAAGACAGCGATAAATTTGCGGCTATGAGATGTGCGCGAAAACAGGGCAATATAGGGGATGGTATGAGAGGTGCGTGAAGGCACAGCGGTATAGGGGATGCTATGGGAGGTGCGTGAATACACAGTGATATAAGGGACGTTATCAGATGTGCATGAAAACACGGCGATATTGGGGAGGACATGAGAGGTGTGCGAGAAGACAGCGATATAGGGGAAGGTATGAGAGGCGTGCGAGAACACGGCGATATAGGGGAAATTATGAGAGGTGTGCGAAAGCACAGCGATACGGGAGAATGTACCACATGTGCGAGAAAACACAGCAATATAGGGGAAGTATTGAGAGGAGTGAAAACAGCGATCTAGGTGAAGACATGAGAGGTGCGCGAAAACACGGCGATATAGGGGAAGCTATGAAAGGTGAGCAAAAACACGGCGATTTTGGGGAAGCTCTGAGAGGTGTGCAATAACACAGTGATTAAGTTGAATCTATGGGATATGTGCAAAAAGACAGCGATATAGGGGAAGGTATGAGAGGTGCGTGAAGGCACAGTGATATAGGGTATGCTATGGGAGGTGCGCAAATAGACAGCGATATAGGGGACGTTGTGAGATGTGCATGAAAACACGGCAATATAGGGGAAGGTATGAGATGTGCGCAAAAGTACAGCGACATAGGAGAAGTTATGCAAGGTGCGTGAAAACACAGCGACATAGGGGAAGGTATGAGAGGTGTACGAAAACACAGCGATTTAGGGGAAGGTATGGGAGGTGCGCGAAAACAGGGCGATATAGGGGACGTTATGAGACGTGCATGAAAACAGGGTGATGTAGGGGAAGGTATGAGAGGTGCCCGAAAACACAGCGATATAGGCGACTCTATGGGACGTGTGCAAAATCACGGCGATATAGGGGAAGGTATGAGAGGTGTGCGAGACCACGGCGATATAGGGAAAATCATGAGAGGTGCGCGAAAACACAGCGATATAGGGGAAGTAATGAGAGGAGCGAAAACATAGCGATCTAGCTGAAGACATGAGAGGTGCGCGAAAAACGGCGATGTAGGGGAAGCTATGAGAGGTGAGTAAAAACACGGCGATATAGGAGAAGCTATGAGAGGTGAGCAATAACACAGCGATAAAGGTGAATCTATGCGATGTACGCGAAAAGACAGCGATATAGGGGAAGGTATGAGAGGTGCGCAAGGCACAGCGATATAAGGGATGCTATGGGAGGTGCGTGAATACACAGCGATATAGGGGACGTTATGAGATGTACATGAAAACGCAGCGATATTAGGGAAGGTATGAGAGGTGCACAAAAACACATCGATATAGGAGAAGTTATGAGAGGTGTGTGAAAACACAGCGATATAAGGGAAGCAGTGGGAGGGGCGCGAATACAGGGCGATATAGTGGAAGGTATGAGAGCTGCACGAAAACACAGCGATATAAGGGAAGCAGTGGGAGGGGCGCGAATACAGGGCGATATAGAGGAAGGTATGAGAGGTGCGCGAAGGCACAGCAATACAGGGGATGCTATGGGAGGTGCGCGAATGCACAGCGACATAGGGGACGTTGTGAGATGTGCATGAAAACACAGCGATATAGTGGAAGGTATGAGAACTGCACGAAAACACAGCGATATAAGTGAAGTAATGAGAGGAGCGAAAACATAGCGATATAGGTGAAGACATGAGTGGTGCACGAAAACCCGGTGATATAGTGGAAGCTATGGGATGTGCGCGAAAAGACAGCGATATAGGGGAAGCTATGAGAGGTGCGCAAAAACACAGCGATGTAGGCGAAGTCATGGGAGGTGCGCGAAAACAGGGCAAAATAGGGGACCGAATGATAGGTGCACGAAGGCACAGCGGTATAGGGGATGCTATGGGAGGTGCGTGAATACACAGCAATATAGGGGACGTTATGAGATGTGCATGAAAACACGGCGATATTGGGGAGGACATGAGAGTTGTGCGAAAAGACAGCGATATAGGGGAAGGTATGGGAGGTGTGCGAAAACACAGCGATATAGGGGACGCTATGAGATGTGCAATAAAACGTAGCGATATTAGGGAAGATATAAGAGGTGCACAAAAACACAGCGATATAGGAGAAGTTATGAGAGGTGGGTGAAAACACAGCGATATAGTGGAAGGTATGAGAGGTGCACGAAAACACAGCGATATAGGGGAAGGAATGAGAGATGCGCGAAGGCAGAGTGATATATGGGAATCTATTGGAGGTGCATGAATACACAGCGATATAGGGGACGTTATGAGATGTGCATGAAAACACGGCGATATTGGGGAAGCCATGAGAGGGGCGCAAAAATACAGCAATATAGGAGAGGTTATGAGAGGTAAGTGAACACACTGCTATATTGGGGAAGGTATGAGAGGTGAGCAATAACACAGCGATAAAGGTGAAGCTATGGGATGTGCGCGAAAAAAACAGCGATATAGGGGAAGGCATGAGAGGTGTGCGAAAACAGCAATGTAGGCGAAGCTATGGGAGGTGCGCGAAAACACAGCGATATAGGGGACGGTCTGAGATGTGTATGAATACACGGCGATATTGGGGAAGCCCTGAGAGGTGCACGAAAACACAGCGATACCGGGGAAGCTATGGGAGGTGCGCGGAAAAAGGGCGATATAGGGGAAGGTATGAGAGGTGCGTGAAGGCACAGTGATATAGGGTATGCTATGGGAGGTGCGCAAATAGACAGCGATATAGGGGACGTTGTGAGATGTGCATGAAAACACGGCAATATAGGGGAAGGTATGAGATGTGCGCAAAAGTACAGCGACATAGGAGAAGTTATGCGAGGTGCGTGAAAACACAGCGACATAGGGGAAGGTATGAGAGGTGTACGAAAATACAGCGATTTAGGGGAAGGTATGGGAGGTGCGCGAAAACAGGGCGATATAGGGGACGTTATGAGACGTGCATGAAAACAGGGTGATGTAGGGGAAGGTATGAGAGGTGCCCGAAAACACAGCGATATAGGCGACGCTATGGGACGTGTGCAAAATCACGGCGATATAGAGGAAGGTATGAGAGGTGTGCGAGACCACGGCGATATAGGGAAAATCATGAGAGGTGCGCGAAAACACAACGATATAGGGGAAGTAATGAGAGGAGCGAAAACATAGCGATCTAGCTGAAGACATGAGAGGTGCGCGAAAAACGGCGATGTAGGGGAAGCTATGAGAGGTGAGTAAAAACACGGCGATATAGGGGAAGCTATGAGAGGTGAGCAATAACACAGCGATAAAGGTGAATCTATGCGATGTGCGCGAAAAGACAGCGATATAGGGGAAGGTATGAGAGGTGCGCAAGGCACAGCGATATAAGGGATGCTATGGGAGGTGCATGAATACACAGCGATATAGGGGACGTTATGAGATGTACATGAAAACGCAACGATATTAGGGAAGGTATGAGAGGTGCACAAAAACACATCGATATAGGAGAAGTTATGAGAGGTGTGTGAAAACACAGCAATATAGTGGAAGGTATGAGAGCTGCACGAAAACACAGCGATATAAGGGAAGCAGTGGGAGGGGCGCGAATACAGGGCGATATAGAGGAAGGTATGAGAGGTGCGCGAAGGCACAGCAATACAAGGGATGCTATGGGAGGTGCGCGAATGCACAGCGACATAGGGGACGTTGTGAGATGTGCATGAAAACACAACGATATAGTGGAAGGTATGAGAACTGCACGAAAACACAGCGATATAAGTGAAGTAATGAGAGGAGCGAAAACATAGCGATATAGGTGAAGACATGAGTGGTGCGCGAAAACCCGGTGATATAGTGGAAGCTATGGGATGTGCGCGAAAAGACAGCGATATAGGGGAAGCTATGAGAGGTGCGCAAAAACACAGCGATGTAGGCGAAGTCATGGGAGGTGTGCGAAAACAGGGCAAAATAGGGGACCGAATGATAGATGCACGAAGGCACAGCGGTATAGGGGATGCTATGGGAGGTGCGTGAATACACAGCGATATAGGGGACGTTATGAGATGTGCATGAAAACACGGCGATATTGGGGAGGACATGAGAGGTGTGCGAAAAGACAGCGATATAGGGGAAGGTATGGGAGGTGTGCGAAAACAGGGTGATATAGGGGAAGGTATGAGAGGTTCGCAAAGGAACAGTGATATAGGGGATGCTATGGGAGGTGTGTGAATATACAGCGATATAGGGGACGTGATGAGATGTGCATGAAAACTCAGCGATATTAGGGAAGGTATGAGAGGTGCACAAAAACACAGCGATGTAGGAGAAGTTATGAGAGTTGCGTGAAAACACAGCGATATAGGGGAAGGTATGAGAGGTGCACGAAAACAGCGATATAGGTGAAGGAATTGGAGGTCCGCGAAAACAGGGCGATGTAGTGTAAGCTATGAGAGGTGAGCAATAACACAGCGATAAAGGTGAATCTATAGGATATGCGCGACAAGACAGCGATATAGGGGAAGGTACGAGAGGTGCGCAAGGCACAGCGATATAGGAGAAGGTATGGAAGGTGCTCGAAAAAAGGGTGATATAGATTAAGTTATGAGAGGTATGCGAAGGCACAGCAATATAGGGGATGCTATCGAAGGTGCGCGAAAACACAGTGATATAGGGGAAGACATGAGAGGTGCGCGAAAACAAGGCAATATAGTGGAAGCTATGAGGGGTGCACGAAAACACAGCGATATAGGGGAAGGTATGAGAGGTGTGCAAAAACACAGCGATATAGGAGAATTTATGAGAGGTGCGTGAAAACACAACGATAGGGGGAGGTATGAGAGGTGAGCAATAACACAGCGATAAAGGGGAAGCTATGGAATGTGCGCGAAAACACAGCGATACAGGGGACGGTGTGAGATGTGCATGAATACACGGCGATATTGGAGAAGCCATGAGAGGTGCACGAAAACACAGCGATATATGGGAAGGTATGAGAGGTGTGCAAAAACACAGCGATTTAGGAGAAGTTATGAGAGGTGCGTGAAAACACACCGATATAGGGCAAGGTATGAGAGGTGCACGAAAACTTCCCCTTTTTAGCTGAGTTTTCGCTAATCTCTCATACCTTCCCCCATATCGACGTGTTTTCATGCACCTCTCATAGCTTCACGTATATAGCCGTATTTTCGTGCACCTCCCATAGCTTCCCCTATATTGCTGTGTTTTCACGCACCTCTCATTACTTACCCTATATCGTTGCATTTTCCCGCACCCCTCATAGCTTCCCCTCTGTCACTGTGTTCTCATGCACCTTTCATAGCTCTCCATATATTGCAATGTTTTCGCTCACCTCTCTTAGCTTCCCTCAAATTGCTCTGTTTTCGTGCACCTCTCATAACATCACGTATATCACCATGCTTGCGCGCACCTCTCATACCTTCCCCTATATGGTCGTGTTTTCGTGCACCTCCCATAGATTCCCCTATCTCGCTGTGTTTTTGCGCACCTCTAATAAGTTCCACTATAACGCCGTTTTCACGCACCTCTCATACCTTCCCCTATATCGCTGTGTTTTCACGCACCTCTCATACCTTCCCCTATATCGCTGTGTTTTCGTGCACCTCCCATAGATTCCCCTAATCGCTGTGTTTTTGTGCACCTCTAATACCTTCCCGTATAAAACCCTGTGTTCACGCACCTCCCATACCTTCCCGTATAAAACCCTGTGTTCACGCACCTCCCATACCTTCCCCTGTATCTCTGTGTTTTTGCGCACCTCCCATAACTTACCCTATATTGCTGTGTTTTCGCGTACCTCCCATAGCTTCCACTATATCGCTGTTTTCGCGTACCTCTCATAACTTCCCCAACATCGCTGTGTTTTCGCGTACCTCTAATGCCTTCTCCTATATCGCCGTGTTTTCACGCACCTCCCATAGCTTCCCCTATATCGCTGTGTTTTCTCCAACCTTTGATACCTTACCCTATATCGCTCTGTTTTGTACATCTCCCATAGCTTCCCATATGTCGCTGCGTTTTTGCACACCTCCTATAGATTCCTCTATATCACTGTGTTTTGGCATACCTCTCATACCTCCCCCTATATCGTTGTGTTTTCGCGCACCTCTCATACCTTCCCCTATATCACCCTATTTTCGTGCACCACCCATACCTTCCCCTATATCGCTGTGGTTTCGCGCACCTCCCATAGATTACCCTATATCGCTGTGTTTTTGCGCACCTCTCATACCGTCCCCTTTTTCATTGTGTTATTGCGCGCCTCTCATTGCTTCCCCTCTATCGCTGTGTTCTCGTGCACCTCTGATTGCTTTCCATATATTGCAATGTTTTCACGCACCTCTCATAGCTTCCTTCAAATTGCTCTGTTTTCGCGCACCTCTCATAACATCACGTTTCTCACCATTTTTTCCCGCACCTCCCATACCTTGCCCTATATTGCCGTGCTTTTGCGCACATCCCATAGATTCCCCTATATCGCTGTGTTTTTGCGCACCTCTCATACCTTCCCCTATATTGCTGTGTTTTCGCTCACCTCTTATAGCTTCCCCTATATCGCCGTGTTATCGTGCGCCTCTCATACCTTCCTCTATATCGACGTGTTTTCGCACACCTCCCATACCTTCCCCTATATTGCTCTGTTGTCGCATACCTCCCATAACTTCCCCAACATCGCTGTGTTTTCGCGTACCTCTAATACCTTCTCCTATATCGCAATGTTTTCACACACCTCCCATAGGTTCCCCTATATCGCTGTGTTTTATACCACCTTTGACACCGCCCCCTATATCGCTCTGTTATCACTCACTTCCCATAGCTTCCCATATCGCTGTGTTTTCGGGCACCTCCTATAGATTCCTCTATATGACTGTGTTTTCGCGCACCTCTCATACCTTCCCCTAAATCGTTGTGTTTTCGCGCACCTCTCATACCTTCCCTATATCAGTGTGTTTTCATGGTTCTTGCATATCTACCCCTATATCCCTGCGTTTTCACTCTCCGCTCATACCATCTTCGATATTGCTGAGTTTTCGTGCACCTCTCATCGCTTCCCCTGTATCGACTCACATATCTTCAGGTATATCGCCGTGTTTTTGCACAGCTCCCATAGCTTTCGCTATATCACTGTTTTCGCGCACCTCTCATAGCTTCCCCTACATTGCTGTGTTTTCTCGCACCCCTCATACCTTCCCCTATATCGCTCTGTTATTGCGCACATCCCATAGCTTCCCATATATCGCTGCATTTTCGCGCACCTCCTATAGATTCCTCTATATCGTTGTGTTTTCACGCACCTCTCATTCATTCCCCTTTATCGCTGTGTTTTCGTGCACCACCCATACCTTCCACTATATCACTGTGGTTTCGCGCACCTCCCATAGATTCCCCTATATCGCTGTGTTTTTGCACACCTCTAATACCTTCCCGTATAACGCCTTGTTTTGACGCACCTCCCATACCTTCCCCTATATCGCTGTGTTCTCGTACACCTCTCATAGCTTAACATATCTTGCAATGTTTTTGTGCACCCCTCATAGATTCCCTAAATCACTGTTTACGCACACCTCTCACAGCTAACCCTATATCGCCGTGTTTTCACGCACCTCGCATACCTTCCCCTATATCGCAGTGTTTTTGCTCACCTCCCATAGATCCACCTATATTGCTGTGTTTTTGTGCACCTCTCATATCGTCCCTATATCACCCTGTTTTCACGCACCTCCCATAGTTTCACATATATCGCCGTGTTTTCCCGCACCTCTCATACCTTCCCCTTTTTCACTGTGTTTTCGCACACCTCTCATAGCTTTCCCTCTATCGCTGTGTTCTTGTGCACCTCTCATAGCTCTCCATATATTGCAATGTTTTCGCACACCTCTCATAGTTTCCCTCAAATTGCTCTGTTTTTGTGCACCTCTCATAACATCACATATATCACCATGTTTTCGCGCACTTCCCATAGCTTCCCCTATATCACTGTGTTTTCGCGCACCTCTCATACCTTCCCCCATATCGCCGAGTTTTGGTGCACCTCCCACACCTTCCCCTATGTCCCTCTGTACTCGTATACCTTTCATAGCTTAACATATACTGCAATGTTTTCATGCACCTCTCATAGATTCCCCCAAATTGCTGTGTTTACGCGCACCTCTCATATCTTCCCCTATTTCGCCGTGTTTTCACATACCTCTCATACCTTCTCCTATATCGCACTGTTTTCACGCACGTCCCATAGCTTCCCCTATATCGTTGTGTTTTCGCGCAGCTCTCATACCTTCCCTATATCAGTGTGTTTTCATGCATCTTGCTTATCTACCCCTATATCCCTGCGTTTTCACTCTCCGCTCATACCATCCTCTATATTGCTGAGTTTTGGTGCACCTCTCATCGCTTCCCCTGTATCGACGTGTTTTCACGCACCTCATATACCTTCATGTGTATCGCCGCGTTTTCGCACACCTCCCATAGCTTCCCCTATATTACTGAGTTTTCGACCATCTCTCATAACTTCCCCTATATCGCTGTGTGTTCGCGCACCCCTCATACCTTCCCCTATATCGCTCTGTTATCGCGCAACTCCCATAGCTTCCTATATATCGCTGCGTATTCGCGCACCTCCTATAGATCTCTCTATATCACTGTGTTTTCGCACACCTCTCATATCTTCCCCTATATCGTTGTGTTTTCGCGCACCTCTCATACCTTTCCCTATATCGCCGTGTTTTCATGCACCACCCATACCTTCCCCTATATCGCTGTGTTCTTGCGCACCTCTCATACCTTACCCTATATCGCTGTGTCTTATGCACCTCTCATAGCTTCCCCAATATCGTTGTGTTTTCGCAGACCTCTCGTACCCTCCCCAACATTGCTGTGTTTTAGCGCATCACTCATATCTTCCCCATATCGATCTGCTTTCGTGCACCTCCCATAGCTTCCTCTACATTGCTGTGTTTTTGAACACCTCTCATACCTTCCCCTATATCGCCCTGTTTTCACGCACCTCCCATAGTTTCCCATATATCGCCGTGTTTTCCCGCAACTCTCATACCCTCCCCCTTTTCATGGTGTTATCGCGCACCTCTCATTGCTTCCCCTCTATCACTGTGTTCTCGTGCACCTCTCATAGCTTTCCATATACTGCAATGTTTTCGCGTACCTCTTATAGCTTCCTGCAAATTGCTGTGTTTTCGCGCACCTCTCATAACATCACATATATCACCATGTTTTCGCGCACCTCCCACAGCTTCCTCAATATCACTGGGTTATCGCGCACCTTTCATACCTTCCCCTATATCGCCATGATTTCGTGCTCCTCCCATGCCTTCCGCTATATCGCTGTGTTTTCGCACACCTGTCATACCTTACCCTATATCGCTGTGTTTTATGCACCTCTCATAGCTTCCCCAATATCATTGTGTTTTCGCAGACCTCTCATACCCTCCCCAACATTGCTGTGTTTTAGCGCATCGCTCATACCTTCCCCTATATCGATCTGCTTTCGCGCACCTCCCATAGCTTCCCCTACATCGCTGTGTTTTTGAACACCTCTCATATCTTCCCCAACATCGCTGTGTTTTCACGTATCTCTCATACCTTCTCCTATATCGCAATGTTTCACGCACCTCCCACAGCTTCCCATATATCGCTGTGTTTTCTCACACGTCTGATACCGTCCCTTATATCTGTCTGTTGTCGTGCACCTCCCATAGCTTCCCATATATCGCTGTGTTTTTGCGCACCTCTCATACATTCCCTATATCACTGTGTTTTCATGCATCTTGCATACATACCCGTATATCCCTGCGTTTTCACGCTCCGCTCATTCCATCCTCTAATTTCAGAGTTTTCGTACACCTCTCAACGCTTCCCCTGTATCGCCATATTTTCACGCACCTCCCCTTAGCTTCCCCTACATCACTGTTTTCGCGCACCTCTCATAACTTCCCCTATATCACTGTGATTTCGCACTCCGCCCATAGCTTCCCCTATATTGCTGTGTTTTCGCTCACCTCTCATACCTTCCCCTGTATCGTCGTGTTTTCGTGCTCCTCCCATACCTTTTCATACATCGCTGTGTAATTGTGCTCCTTTCATACTTTCTCCTATATCCCCTTGTTTTCACGCACTTCCCATAGCTTCCCCTATATTGCTGTGTTTTCTCACACCCCTCATACCTTCCCCTATATTGCGCTGTTATTGCTCACCTCCCACAGCTTCCCATATATCGCTGCGTTTTCGTGCCCCTCCAATAGATTCCTCTATATCACTGTGTTTTCGCACACCTCTCATACCTTCCCCTATATCGTTGTGTTTTCGCGCACCTCTCATACCTTCCCTATATCAGTGTGTTTTCATGCATCTTGCTTATCTACCCCTATATCCCTGCGTTTTCACTCTCCGCTCATACCATCCTCTATATTGCTGAGTTTTGGTGCACCTCTCATCGCTTCCCCTGTATCGACGTGTTTTCACGCACCTCACATACCTTCCCCTATATCGCTGTGTTCTTGCGCACCTCTCATACCTTACCCTATATCGCTGTGTTTTATGCACCTCTCATAGCTTCCCCAATATCATTGTGTTTTCGCAGACCTCTCGTACCCTCCCCAACATTGCTGTGTTTTAGCGCATCGCTCATACCTTCCCCTATATCGATCTGCTTTCGCGCACCTCCCATAGCTTCCCCTACATTGCTGTGTTTTTGAACACCTCTCATACCTTCCCCTATATCGCCCTGTTTTCACGCACCTCCCATAGTTTCCCATATATCGCCGTGTTTTCCCGCAACTCTCATACCCTCCCCCTTTTCACGGTGTTATCGCGCACCTCTCATTGCTTCCCCTCTATCACTGTGTTCTCGTGCACCTCTCATAGCTTTCCATATACTGCAATGTTTTCGCGTACCTCTCACAGCTTCCCTCAAATTGCTGTATTTTCGTGCACCTCTCATAACATCACGTATATCACCATGATTTCGCGCACCTCCCATAGCTTCCCCAATATCACTGGGTTATCCTGCACCTTTCATACCTTCCCCTATATCGCCGTGATTTCGTGCTCCTCCCATAGATTCCCCTATATCGCTGTGTTTTCACCCACCTCTCATCCCTTCCCCTATATCGCTGTATTTTCGCAAAACTCCCATAGTTTCCCCTGTATCGCTGTTTTCGCACACATCTCATACTTTACCCTATATCGCTGTGTTTTACCGCACCTCCCATAGCTTCCCCAATATCATTGTGTTTTCGCACACCTCTCATACATTCCCCTATATTGCTGTGTTTTCGCTCACCTCTTATAGCTTCCCCCATATTGCCGTGTTTTCACGCACCTCTGATACCTTCACGTATATCACCGTGTTTTCACGCACCTTCCATACCTTCCCTGATATTCCTGTGTTGTCAGGTACCTCCCATAGCTTCTGCTGTATCGCTGTTTTTGCACCCCTCTCATAGCTTCCCCAACATCGCTGTGTTTTCACGTATCTCTCATACCTTCTCCTATATCGCAATGTTTCACGCACCTCCCACAGCTTCCCATATATCGCTGTGTTTTCTCACACGTCTGATACCGTCCCTTATATCTGTCTGTTGTCGTGCACCTCCCATAGCTTCCCATATATCGCTGTGTTTTTGTGCACCTCTCATACCTTCCCGTACATTGCTGTGTTTTCCTGCTCCTCTCATACTTTCTCCTATATCGCTGTGTTTTCACGCACCAACCATAGTTTCCCCTACATCACTGTGTTTCCTCGCACCGCTCATTCCTTCCCCAATATCGCTCTGTTATCAAGCACCTCCCATAGCTTCCCATATATCGCTGTGTTTTCGCGCACCTCTCATAACTTCCCCATATCGTTGTGTTTTCGCGCACCTCTCATACATTCCCTATATCACTGTGTTTTCATGCATCTTGCATACTTACCCGTATATCCCTACGTTTTCACGCTCCGCTCATTCCATCCTCTAATTTCTGAGTTTTCGTGCACCTCTCATCGCTTCCCCTATATCACTGCTGTTTTCGCTCACCTCTCACACCTTCCCCTTTATCGCCGTCTTTTCGTGCACCTCCCATACCTTCCCCTATATCGCTGTGTTCTCGTACACCTCTTATAGCTTAACATATATTGCAATGTTTTCGTGCACCTCTCATAGAATCCCCCAAATCACTGTGTTTACGCGCACCTCTCATGACTTCCCCTATATCACTGTGTTTTCGTGCACCTCCCATAGAGTCCCCTATATCGCCGTGTTTTTGCTCACCTCTCACAGCTTTGCCTAAATCGCGCATCACGCCTACCTTCACCTTTTCATATACCGACGTGTTTTCACAAACCTCTCATACCTTCACGTATATCGCCGTGTTTTTGTGCACCTCCCATGACTTCCCCTATAACGCCGTGTTTTCCTGCACTTCTCATACCTTCCCCTATATCGATGTGTTTTCACACACCTCTGATACCTTCACGTATATTGCCGTGTTTTCGTGCACCATCCATACCTTCCCCTATATTGCTGTATTGTTGCATAACTCCAATAGCTTCCGTTATATCACGGTTTTCCAGCACCTCTCATACCTTCCCGTACATCGATGTGTTTTCGTACTCCTCTCATACTGTCTCCTATATTGCCGTGTTTTCACGCACCTCCCATAGCTTCCCCTACATCGCTGTGTTTTCTCGCTCCCCTCATACCTTCCCCATGTCGCTCTGTTTTCGTGCACCTCCCACAGCTTCCCATATATCGCTGCGTTTTCGTGCACCTTCTATAGATTCCTCTATATCACTGTGTTTTCGCACACTTCTCATACCTCCCCTTATATCATTGTGTTTTCGCGCACCTCTCATACTTTCCCCTATATCGCCGTTTTTCGTGCACCACCCATACCTTCCCCTATATCGCTGTGGTTTCGCGCACCTCCCATAGATTCCCCTATATCGCTGTGTTTTTGCACACCTCTCATACCGTTCCCGATATCGCCCTGTTTTCACGCACCTTGCATAGTTTCCCATATATCGCAGTGTTTTCCCGCACCTCTCATACCTTCCCCTTTTTCACTGTGTTTTCGTGCACCTCTCATAGCTTCCCTCAAATTGCTCTTTTTCGCAGACCTCTCATATAATCATCTATATCACCATGTTTTCGCGCACCTCCCATAGCTTCCCCTATATCACTGCTGTTTTCGCGCACCTCTCATACCTTCCTCTATATCGCCGTGTTTTCGTGCACCTCCCATACCTTCCCCTATATCGCTGTGTTTTCGTGCACCTCCCATAGAGTCCCCTATACAGCTGTGTTTTCGCACACCCCTCATACCTTCCCCTATATCGCTCTGTTATCGCGCACCACCCATAGATTCCCATATATCGTTGCTTATTTGCGCACCTCCTATAGATTCCTCTATATCACTGTGTTTTTGCGCACCTCTCATACCTTTCCCTATATCGCCGTGTTTTCATGCACCACCCATACCTTCCACTATATCGCTGTGATTTTGTACAACTCCCATAGATTCCCCTATGTCTCTGTGTTTTTGCGCACCTCGCATACCTTCCCCTATATCGACGTGTTTTCACGCAACTCTCATATCTTCTGGTATATCGCCGTGTTTTCGTGTACCTCTCATAGCTTTCCCTATATCACTATGTTTTTGCACACCTTTCATACCTTCCCCTATATCGACGTGTTTTCGCAGACTTCTCATCCCTTCCCCGATATTGCTGTGTTTTAGCGCACTTCTGATACCTTCCCCGTATGACTGTGTTTTCACGCACCTCCATAACTTCCCTTATGTCTCTGTACTCTTCTGCACCTCTCATCACTTCCCCTATATAGCTCTGCTTTCGCACACCTCCCATAGCTTCCCGTACATCGCTGTGTTTTTGCTCACCACTCATACCTTCCCCCATATCGCACTGTTTTCAAGCACCTCCTATAGTTTCCCATATAGCGCCATGTTTTCGTGCACCTCTCATACTTTCCACCTATATCGCTATGTAATCGCACACCACCCATTGCTTCCCATTTTTCGCCCTGCTTACGCGCACCTCTCACAGCTTCCTATATATTGCGATGTTTTCGCGCACCTCTCATAGCTTCCCCCAAATCGCTGTGTTTTCGCGTTCCTCTCATACCTTCCCCTATGTCGCTCTGTTTTCATGCACCTCCCATACCTTCCAATATATCGCTGGTTTTTCGCGCACCTCTCACACCTTCCACTATATCGCTTTTCCTTTTTTGCTGTGTTTTCGCTCACCTCTCATAGCTTCCCCTATACCACCTATTTTTCACGCACATCTAATTACTTCCCCTTTATCGCTGTGTTATCGAGCAGCTCACATAACTTCCCCTATATTGCTATGTTTTCAGGGACCTTCCATAGCTTCCCATTTTTCACCATATTTTCGCGCACCTCTCATAGCTTCCCATATATTGCGATGTTTTCACGGACCTCTCATAGATTCGCCAAAGTTGCCGTGCTTTTGCGCACCTCCCATAGCTTCCTCCATATTGCAGTGTTTTCTCACACATCTCATACATTCCCCTATATCGCTGTGTTTTCACTCACCTCTCATCCCGTCCCCGATATCACTGTGATTTCGCGCACCTTCCAAGGCTTCCTCTATATCCCTGTGCTTTCGCTCACCTCTCATAGCTTCCGCTATATCACCGAGTTTTCGCGCACCTCTCATATCTTGCCCTATGTCGCTGTGCTCTTGTGCACCTCTCTTCACTTCCCCTATATCGCCCTGTTTTCACGGACCTCCCATAGCTTCCCATTTTTCGCCGTGTTTTCGCGCACCTCTCATAGCTTCCCATTTATTGCGATGATTTTGCACACCTCTCATAGATTCCCCCAAATCGCTGTGTTTTTGCGCACCTCTCATAGCTTCCCATATATCGCCATGTTCTGGCACACCTCACATAGCTACCCCTACATCGATGTGTTTTCGCGCACCTTTCATACCTTCTCCTATATCGCCGTGCGTTCACGCACCTCCCATAGCTTCCCCTATATTGCTGTGTTTTCTCACACTTCTCATAACTTTCCCATTCTCGCTTTGTTTTTGTGCACCTCCCATAGCTTCCCATATATCACTGTGTTTTCTCGCACTTCTCATACCGTCCACTATACCGCTATGTTTTCGCACATCTCTCGTAGCTTGCCCTATATCGATGTGTGTTCGCGTACCTCTCATAACTTCCCCTATTTCGCTGTGTTTTCGCGCAGCTCGCATAGCTTCCACTATATCATTGTGTTTTCACGCACCTCTCATACCTTCACGTATATCGCCGTGTATTCGCGCACCTCTAATAGCTTCCCCTATATGGCCGTGTATTTGCACATATCGCATAGCTTCCCCTATATCGTTGTGTTCTCGCGCACCTCCCATACCTTCCACTCTATCGCTGTATTTTCGCGCACCTCTCATAGCTTTCTATATATTGCAATTTTTTCGCGCACCTCTCATAGCTTCCCCCGAATCGCTGCGTTTTCGTACACCTCGCATAGCTTTCTATATATTGCAATTTTTCTGCGCACCTCTCATAGCTTCCCCTATATCGCCGTATTTTCACGCACCTCGCATAGTTTCCCATATATCGCCATGTTTTCGCACACCTCCCATACCTTCCCCTTTTTTGCTGTGTTATTGCACACCTCTGATAGCTTCCCCTCTATTGCTATGTTCTCGTGCACCTCTCATAGGTTTCTATATATTGCAATATTTTCGCGCACCTCTCATAGCTTCTCCAAAATCACTGTGTTTTCACGCACCTCTCATAGCTTCCCCTATATCACCATGTTTTCGCGCACCTCGCATAGCTTCCCATATATCGTTCTGTTTTCGCGCACCTCTCAGAACTTCCCCTACATCGCTATGTTTTTGCTCACTTCTGATAGTTTTGCCTATATCGTCGTGTTCTCGCGCACCTCTCATACCTTCCCTTTTTTAGCTGAGTTTTCGCTCATCTCTCATACATTCACCTATATCGACGTGTATTAATGCACATCTCATACCTTCACTTATATCGCCCCTCTATTGCTGTGTTCTCGTGCACCTCTCATAGGTTTCTATATATTGCAATATTTTCGCGCACCTCTCATAGCTTCCCCTAAATCGCTGTGTTTTTGCGCACCTCTCATAGCTTCCCCTATATCGCCTTGTTCTGGTGCACCTTGCATTGCTTACCCTACATTGCTATGTTTTCGCGCACCTCTCATACCTTCTCCTATATCGTCGTGCTTTCACGCACCTCCCATAGCTTCCCCTATATTGCTGTTTTTTCTCACACCTCTCATACCTTCCCCTTTCTCTCTCTGTTTTCGTGCACCTCCTATAGCTTCCCATATATCGCTGTCTTTTCGCGCAGCTCTCATACCTTCCCCTATATCGCTGTGATTTTGCTCACCTCTCACAGCTAGCCTATATCGCCGTGTTCTCGCAACCTCTCATACCTCCCCCTTTTCAGCTGATTTTTTGCTCATCTCTCATACTTTCCCTTAAATCGACGTGTTTTCACGTACCTCTCATACCTTCCCCTGTATCGCCGTGTTTTCGAGCACCTCTCATAGCATCCCCTATATCGCTGTGTTTTCACTCACCTCTCATACCTTCCAATATATCGCTGTGTTTTCACGCACCTCTCGTGCTTCCCCAAGAGGTGCTTTTGCTCACCTCTCATAGCTTTTCCTATATCGCCATATTCTCACGCACCTCTCATACCTTCCCCCTTTTAGCTGAGTTTTCGCTTATCTCTCATACCTTCCCCTATATCAATGTGTTTTCACACACCTCTAATACCTTCACGTATATCGCTGTGTTTTCGCGCACCTCCCATAGCTTTCATTTATCATTGTGTTTTCGCACACCTCTCATACCTTCCACTATATCGCCATGTTTTCACGCACCTCTCATAGCTTCCCATATATTGCAGTGTTTTTGCGCACCTCGCATACCTTCCCCTATATCGTTGTGTTTTCGCACACCTCTCATACCTTCCACTATATAGATGGTTTTTCACGCACCTCTTGCAGTTTCCCCCAAATCACTGTGTTTTCGCGCACCTCTCATTGCTTCCACCAAATCACTGTGTTTTCGCGCACCTCTCATAGCTTCCCCCAAATCACTGTGTTTTCGCGAACTTCTCATAGCTTCCCCTATATCACCATGTTTTCGCGCACCTCGCATAGCTTCCCCTATATCGTTCTGTTTTCGTGCACCTCTCATAACTTCCCCTACATCGCTATGTTTTTGCTCACTTCTGATAGTTTTGCCTATATCGTCGTGTTCTCGCGCACCTCTCATACCTTCCCTTTTTTAGCTGAGTATTCGCTCATCTCTCATACATTCTGCTATATCGACGTGCATTAAAGCACCTCTCATACCTTCACGTATATCTCCCTGTTTTCGCGCACCTCCCATAGCTTGTCCTAATTCACAGTGTTTTCGCGCACCTCTCATAACTTCCCCTATATCGCCGTTTTTCATGCACCTGCTATACATTCCCCTATATCGCTGTGTTTTCGCGCACCTCCCATATCTTCCCCTATATCCCCTTATTCTGGCGAAACTTGCATAGCTTCTCCTACATCGCTATGTTTTCTCACACATCACATATCTTCCCCTATATCACAGTATTTTCACGCACCCCCCATACATTACCCTATATCGCTGTGATTTCCCGCACCTCCCAAGGCTTCCCCTATATCGCTGTGTTTTCGCTCACCTCTCATAGCTTCCTCTATATCACCGGGTTTTTGCGCACCTCTCATATCTTCACCTATATCACTGTGTTATCAAGCAGCTGTCATAGCTTCCCCTATATTGCTCTGTTTTCACGCACCTCCCATAGCTTCCCCTATGTCACTGTGCTCTCCTGCACCTCTCACCACTTCCCCTATATCGCCCTGTTTTCACGGACCTCCCACAGCTTCCCATTTCTCGCTATGTTTTCGCGCACCTCTCATAGCTTCCCATATATTGCGATGTTTTGGCGCACTACTCATAGATTCCCCCAAATCGCTGTGTTTTTACGCACCTCTCATGCCTTCCCTGATATCACTGTGATTTCGCGCACATCCCAAGGCTTCCCCTATAGCGCTGTGTTTTCGCTCACCTCTCATAGCTTCCGCTGTATCACCGTGTTTTCGCGCACCTCATTACTTCCTCTATATCGCTGTGTTATCAAGCAGCTCACATAACTTACCCTATATTGCCATGTTTTCAGGGACCTCCCATTTCTTCCCATTTTTCACCATGTTTTCGCGCACTTCTCATAGCTTCCCATATATTGCGATGTTTTCGCGGACCTCTCATAGATCCGCCAAAATCGCTGGGTTTTTGCGCACCTCTCATAGCTTCCCCTATATCGCCATGTTCTGGCGCACCTTGCATAGCTTCCCCTACGTCGCTGTGCTTTCGCGCACCTTTCATATCTTCTCCTACATCGCCGTGCGTTCATGCACCTCCCATAGCTTCCCCTATATTGCTGTGTTTTCTGACAGCTCTCATACGTTCCCCCTTCTCTCTCTGTTTTCGTGCACCTCCCATAGCTTCCTATATATCGCTGTGTTTTCGTGCACCTCTCATACTTTCCACTATATCGCTATATGGATGTGTTTTCGGGCACCTCTCATGTCTTCCCCGATATCGCTGTGTTTTCGCGCAGCTCTCATAGCTTCCCCTATGTCGACGTGTTTTCACGCATCTCTCATACCTTCACGTATATCGCCGTGTTTTCGCGCACCTCCCATAGCTTCCCCTATATCACTGTGATTTCGCGCACCTCCCAAGGCTTCCCTTATATCACTGTCTTATCACTCACCTCTCATAGCTTCCCCTATATCGCTCTGTTTTCGCGCACCTCTGATACCTTCCCCGAAATCGCAGTGTTTTAGTGCACCTGTCATAGCTTCCCCTATATCGTTGTGTTATCGCACACCTCTCATACCTTCCCCTCTATCGCTGTTTTCGCGCACCTCTCATAGCTTTCCATATATTGCAATGTTTTCGCGCACCTCGCATAGCTTCACCTCCACCACTATGTTTTCCCACACTTCTCATACCTTCACCATATATAGCCGTGCCATAACGCACCTCCTATAGCTCCCCCTATATGGCTGTGTTTTCTCACACCACTCATACCTTCCCCTTTCTCGCTCTGTTTTCGTGCACCTCCCATAGCTTCCCATATATCGCTGTGCTTTTGCTCACCTCTCATAACTTTTCCTATATCGCTATATTCTCACGCACCTCTGATACCTTCCCCTTTTTAGCTGAGTTTTCGCTCATCTCTCATACCTTCCCCTATATCAACGTGTTTTCAGGCACCTCTCATACCTTCACGTATATCGCCGTGTTTTCGCACACCTCCCATAGTTGCCCTGTGTCACAGTGTTTTCGCGCACCTCTCATAACTTCCCCTATATCGCCGTGTTTTCATGCACCTCCCATGCATTCCCCTATATCACTGTGTTTTCTCACACATCTCATACCTTCCCCTATATTGCAGTATTTTCACGCACCTTCCATACATTCCCCTATATCATCGTGTATTAGCGCACCTCTCATATCTTCCCCTATATCACTGACTTGTCAAGCAGCTGTCATAGCTTCTCCTATATTGCTCTGTTTTCATGCACCTCTCCTAGCTTCCCCTATGTCTCTGTGCTCTCGTGCACCTCTCATCACTTCCCGTATATCGCCCTGTTTTTTCGGACCTCCCATAGCTTCCCATTTTTCGCCTTGTTTTCGCGCACCTCTCATAGCTTCCCATATATTGCGATGTTTTCGCGCACCACTCATAGATTCCCCCAAATCGCTGTGTTTTTGCCCACCTCTCATCGCTTCCCCTATATCGCCGGGTTTTTGCGCACCTCTCATATATTCCCCTATAGCGCTGTGTTTCGCGCTCCTCGCATAGCTTCCCCTACATCGCTGTGTTTTCGTGCACCTCTCATATCTTCTCCTATATCGCTGGGCATTCATGCACCTCTCATAGCTTCCCCTATATTGCAGTGTTTTCTTACAGTTCTCATACCTTCCCCTTTCTCGCTCTCTTTTCGTGCACCTCCCACAGCTTCCCATATAATGCTGCGTTTTCGCGCATTTCTCATACCTTCCACTATTTCGCTGTGTTTTCGCGCATCTCTCGTAGCATCCCCTATATCGCTGTGTTTTCGCACACCTCTCATACCATCAACTATATCGCTGTGTTTACGCGCAAGTTCCATATGTTCCCATATATTGCTGTGTTTTTCAGCACCTCCCATAGCTTCCCCTATATTGCTGTGCTTTTTTACACATCTCATACATTCTGCTGTATCGCTGTATAATCGCACACCTCTCATTGCTTCCCCTATATCACTGTGCTTTCGCGCCCCTCCCATAGCTTCTGCTCTATCGCTGTGTTTTCGCTTCCCTCTGATACCTTCACATAAATCGCTGTGTTATCGCGCACCTCCCATAGCTTCCCCTGTATCGCCGGGTTTTTGCGCACCTCTCATATATTCCCCTATAGCGCTGTGTTTCGCGCACCTCCCATAGCTTCCCATAAATCGCTGTGTTTTCACGCACCTCTCGTAGCTTCCCCTCTACCGCTGTGTTCTCGAGTACCCCTCATAGCTTACATATATTGCAATGTTTTCGCGAACGTCGCATAGCTTCCCCTATATCGCCGTGTTTTAACGCACCTCTCATACCTTCCCCTACATCTCTGTGTTTTCGCGCACCTCTCATTCCTTCTCCTATATCACCATGTTCTCATGCACCTCCCATAGCTTCCCCTATATCACTGTGTTTTCTCACACTTCTCATACCTTCCCCTATATCGCCGTGTTTTCCCGCACCTCACATAGTTTCCCCAATATCATTGTGTTTTTGCTCACCTGTTATAGCTTCCCTTATATCGCTGTGTTTTCACGCACCTCTCATATCTTCCACTATATCGCTGTGTTTTCGCGCACGTCCCATAACTTCCCGTACTTCGCTGTATTTCTGCAAACCTCCCTTATCTTCCCATATATCGCCGTGTTTTCGCACACCTCCCATAGGTTTCCCTGTAAGACTGCGTTTTCGCGCACCTCTCATCCCTTCCCCTATATCGCTGTGTCATCGCACACCTCTCATAGCTTCCCCTATATCGGTGTGATTTTGCGCACCTCTCATAGCTTCCCATCTACCGCTGCGTTCTAGTGCACTTCTCATATCTTCCCCTATATCTCTGTGTTTTTGCTCACCTCTCATAGCTGCCACTATATCGCCATATTTTCGCACAGCTCTCATACCTTCCCCTATAGAGATGCGTTTTCCCTCACCTCTCGTAACTTCCCTTATCTCGCTGTGTTTTGGCGCACCTTCCATAGCATCCCCCATAACGCTGTGTTTGGCGCTCCTCCCATAGCTTCCTCTCTATCGCTGTGTTTCTGCTCACCTCTCATAGCTTTACATATATCGCCGAGTTCTCGCGCACCTTTAATACCTTCCCCTTTTTAGCTGAGTTTACGCTCATCTCTCGTACTTACTCCTAAATCGCTGTGTTTTCGCGCACCTCCTATACCTTCCTCTATATCGCTGTGTTTTTGCTAACCTCTCATAGCTGCCACTATATCGCCATATTTTCGCACAGCACTCATACCTTCCCCTATAGAGATGCGTTTTCCCTCACCTCTCGTAACTTCCCTTATCTCGCTGTGTTTTGGCGCACCTTCCATAGCATCCCCCATAACGCTGTGTTTGGCGCTCCTCCCATAGCTTCCTCTCTATCGCTGTGTTTCTGCTCACCTCTCATAGCTTTACATATATCGCCGAGTTCTCACGCACCTTTCATACCTTCCCCTTTTTCGCCGAGTTTACACTCATCTCTCGTACTTTCTCCTAAATCGCTGTGTTTTCGCGCACCTCCTATACCTTCCTCTATATCGCTGTGTTTTCGCGCACCTCTCATACCTACCTCTATATCACTGTTTTCATGCACCTTGCATACCATCTCATACCTTTCATCGCTTCCCCTATATTGATGTGTTTTCACACACCTCTCATTCCTTCACGTATATCGCCGTGTTTTCGCGCACCTCCCATAGCTTCCCCTATAGCGCTGTGTTTTCGTGCACCTCTCATAGCTGTCTCAAAATCTCTCTGTTTTCACGCACCTCTCGTAGCTTCCCCATATCGATTTGTTTTCGCGCACCTCTCATACCATCCCCTATATCGCCGTGTTTTCGCGCACCTCTCATAGCTTCCCCTATATCACTGTGTTTTCACCGGCCTCTCATACCTTCCTCTATATCGCTTTTTTTTTGCGCACCTCGCATTGCTTCCCCTACATCATTATGTTTTCGCGCATGTCTCATACCTTCAACTATATTGATGTGTTTTCACGCACCTCTCGTAGCTTCCCCAATATCGATGTGTTTTCGCGCACCTCTCATACATTCCTCTATATCACTGCGTTTTCACGCACCTCTCATAGCTTCCCCCAAATCTTTTCTTTTTAAGTCTTTTTATTGAATTAGTACACAAAAGGTAAACCATATAGGCACTGATACACCGTTGCAATATAACTTTACAAGAGATACACAAAAAAAAAGTAAGTACAAACAGTGCAGTTTAGACTTAAAACAGCCAGGTAATATAATAGATATAGGGGAAGCAATGACAGGTACGTGAAAACACCACGACATAGGAGAAGTTATGAGAGGTGCGCGAAAAGACAGTGATATATGGGAAGCTATGGGAGGTGTGTGAAAACATGGCGATATAGGCACAGCTGTGAGAGGTCAGCAAAAACTCAGCCATATAGGGGAAGATATGAGAGGTGCGAGAAAACAGCGATATAGGGGAAGCTATGAGAGGTGCGAGAAAACACAGCGATTTGGGGTAAGCTATGAGAACACATTGATATAGGGGAGGGTATGATAGGCACGCGAAAACACAGCGATGTAGCGGAACCTATGGAAGGTGCATGAAAACACAGCGATATAGGGGAAGTTATGAGAGGTGCACGAAAACACAGCGATTTAGGTGAATCTATCAGAGGTGCACGGAAAACAGCGATATAGAGGAAGCTATGCAAGGTGTGCAAAATCAAACCAATATACAGTAAGGTATGAGCAGTGCGCGAAAACATGGAGATGTAGGGGAATGTATGAGAGGTGTGCGAAAACACAGCAATATAAGGGAAGTTATGAGAGGTGAGAGAAATCGCACCTCTATAGGGGAAGGTATGAGAGGTGCGCGAGAGCACAGCGATAGAGTGGAAGCTATGAGAGGTGCGTGATAACACAGCGATAAAGGGGAAGGGATGAGAGGTGCGCAAAAACACAGTCTTATAGGGGAACCTATGGGAGGTGCGCGAAAACACGACAGTATATGGGAAGATATGAGAGGTGCGCGAAAACACAGTGATATTGGGGAAGCCATGGGATTTGCGCGACAACATAGCGATATAGGGGAAGGTATGTGAGGTGCGGAAAACACGGCGATATAGGGGAAGCTATGAGAGGTGCGAGAAAACACAGCGATTTGGGGGAAGCTATGAGAGGTGTGCGAAACCATCGCAATATATGGAAGCTATGAGAGGTGCGTGAGAACACAACGGTAGAGGTGACGCTACGAGAGGTGCACAAAAACACATCAATATAGTTGGAGGTATGAGAGGTGCACGAAAACACAAGGATTTAGGGGAAGCAATGTGAGGTGCGCGAAAACACAGCGATATATGGGAAGCTATGAGAGGTGCGCGAAAACACAGCAAAAGAGGGGAAGGTATGAGAGGCCGGTGAAAACACAGCAATATATGGGAAGCTATGGGAGGTGCGCTAAAACACAGAGCTTTTGGGAAAGCTTTGAGAGGTGCACAAGAACACAGCACTATAGGGGAAGGTATGGGATGTGCGCGAAAACACAGCGATATAGTTGAAGGTATGAGAGGTGCGCAAAAACATAGCGATATAAGAGAATGTATGAGAGGTGCGTGTAAATACAGCGATACAGCAGAATGTATGAGATGTGCACAAAAGCACAGCAATATAGGTGAAGCTATGGGAGGTGCGGAAAAACATAGCAATATATGGGAAGGTATGGAACGTGCGCGTAAACACAGCGATATAGTTGAAGGTATGAGAGGTGCGTGAAAACACGGCGATACAGGGGAAGTTTTGAGAGGTGATAGAAAACATAGCTGTATAGGGGAAGTTATGAGAAGATCGCCAAAACACGGCGATATAGGGGCAGCTGTAAGAGGTGAACGAAAATACAGCGATATAGGGGAAGCTATGCGAGGTGAGCAAAAACACAGCGATTTAGGGGAATCTATGAAAGGTGCGCGAAACACAGCGATATAAGGGAAGTATGCGAGGTGCGCAAACTCACACCAATATACAGGAAGGTATGAGCACTGCGCGAAAACATGGAGATGTAGGGGAATGTATGAGAGGTGTGCGAAAACAGGGCGATATAAGGGAAGTTATGAGAGGTGAGAGA
This sequence comes from Mobula birostris, assembly GCF_030028105.1. NCBI lineage: Eukaryota > Metazoa > Chordata > Chondrichthyes > Myliobatiformes > Myliobatidae > Mobula > Mobula birostris. The sequence continues at coordinate 385,536 of NW_027276985.1, read as the reverse complement.
AAACGCACCTCTATAGGGGAAGATATGAGATCTGCGCAAAAATATGGCGATATAGTGGCAGCTATGAGAGGTGAGCAAAAACACAGTCTTATAGGGGAACCTATGGGAGGTGCACGAAAACACGATGATATATGGGAAGTTATGAGAGGTGCGCGAAAACACATCGATATAGGAGAAGCTACGAGAGGTGCGCGTAAACACAGCGATATAGTGGAAGGTATGAGAGGTATGCGAAAACACAGCAATATATGGGAAGCTATGGGAGGTGCACGAAAAACAGAGTAATATAGGGGAAGGTATGAAGGGTGCAAGAAAACACGGCAATATAGGGGAAGCTACAGGAGGTGCACGAAAACATAGCGATATATGGGAAGCTATGAGAGGTGCACGAAAACATGGCGAAAAATGGGAAGCTACAGGAGGTGCACAAAAACAGAGCAATATAGGGGAAGGTATGAGAGGTGCGAGAAAACACAGCGATATAGGGGAAGCTATGTGAGATGCGTGAAAACACGGCGTTATGGGAGAAATTATGAGAGGTGCGAGAAAACTCAGCGATATATGGGAAGCCAGGGGAGGTGCACGACAACAGAGAGATATAGGGGAAGGTAGCAGAGGTGCGAGAAAACACAGCGATATAGGGGAAGCTGTGGGAGTTGTGCGAAAACATGGCAATATAGGGGACGCTATATGAGGTGCGTGAAAACACAGCGATCTGGAGGAAGCTATGAGAGGTGTGCGAAAATATCACCATATATGGCAAGCTATGAGAGGTGTGCCAAAACAGCGATATAGCGGAAGCAGTGGGAGGTATGCGAAAACACAGCAATATCGGGGAAGGTATGAAAGCTGTTTGAAAACAAAGCGATATAGGGAAAGATGTGAGATGTGCGCGAAAACGCGGCGATATAGGGAAAGGTATCAGAGGTGTGCGAAAACACAATGATATTGGGGAAGCTATGGGAGGTGCGGGAAAACACAGCGATACAGGAGAAGCTATGAGAGTTGCACAAAAACACAGTGACTTGGGGAAAGCGATGAGAGGTGTGGGAAAACATCGCAATATATGGGAAGCCATGTGAGGTGCGCGAAAAAACAGCAAAAAATGGGAAGCTATGGGAGGTGCGTGAATACACAGCGATATAGGAGAAGGTGTGAGATGTGGTGAAAACGCATCGATATAGTGGAAGGTATGAGTGGTGCGCGAAAGCACAACGATATAGGGGTAGGTATACGAGGTGCGCGAAAACACAGCGATATAGGGGAAGATATGAGAGGCCTGCAAAAACACGCATTACAGGGGTAGGTATGAGAGGTACGCGAAAACACATCAATACCAGGGAAGCTACGAGAGGTGCGTGAAAACACATCGATACAGAGGAAGTTATAGAAACATAGAAACATAGAAAATAGGTGCAGGAGTAGGCCATTCGGCCCTTCGAGCCTGCACCGTCATTTATTATGATCATGGCTGATCATCCAACTCAGAACCCCGCCCCAGCCTTCCCTCCATGCCCCCTGACCCCCGTAGCCACAAGGGTCATATCTAACTCCTTCTTAAATATAGTCAATGAACTGGCCTCAACTGTTTTCTGTGGCAGAGAATTCCACAGATTCACCACTCTCTGTGTGAAGAAGTTTTTCCTAATCTCGGTCCTAAAAGGCTTCCCCTTTATCCTCAAACTGTGACCCCTTATTCTGGACTTCCCCAACATCGGGAACAATGTTCCTGCATCTAGCCTGTCCAATCCCTTTAGGATTTTATACGTTTCAATCAGATCCCCCTTCAATCTTCTAAATTCCAACGAGTACAAGCCCAGTTCATCCAGTCTTTCTTCATATGAAAGTCCTGCCATCCCAGGAATCAATCTGGTAAACCTTCTCTGTACTCCCTCTATGGCAAGGATGTCTTTCCTCAGATTAGGGGACCAAAACTGCACACAATACTCCAGGTGTGGTCTCACCAAGGCCTTGTACAACTGCAGTATTACCTCCCTGCTCCTGTACTCGAATCCTCTCGCTATAAATGCCAGCATACCATTCACCTTTTTCACCACCTGCTGTACCTGCATGCCCACTTTCAATGACTGGTGTATAATGACACCCAGGTCTCGGTGCACCTCCCCTTTTCCTGATCGGCCACCAATCAGATAATAATCTGTTGTCCTACTTTTGCCACCAAAGTGGCAAAACTTCGCATTTATCCACATTAAATTGCATCTGCCATGAATTTGCCCACTCACCCAACCTATCCAAGTCACTCTGCATCCTCTTAGCATCCTCCTCACAGCTAACACTGTCACCCAGCTTCGTGTCATCTGCAAACTTGGAGATGCTGCATTTAATTTCCTCATCCAAGTCATTAATATATATTGTAAACAACTGGGGTCCCAGCACTGAGCCTTGCGGTACCCCACTAGTCACCGCCTGCCATTCTGAAAAGGTCCCGTTTATTCCCACACTTTGCTTCCTGTCTGCTAACCAATTCTCCATCCACATCAATACTTTACCCCCAATGTCGTGTGCTTTAAGTTTGCACACTAATCTCCTGTGTGGGACCTTGTCAAAAGCCTTTTGAAAATCCAAATATACCACATCCACTGGTTCTCCCCTATCCACTCTACTAGTTACATCCTCAAAAAATTCTATGAGATTCGTCAGACATGATTTTCCTTTCACAAATCCATGCTGACTTTGCCCGATGATTTCACCGCTTTCCAAATGTGCTGTTATCACATCTTTGATAACTGACTCCAGCAGTTTCCCCACCACCGACGTTAGGCTAACCGGTCTATGATTCCCTGGTTTCTCTCTCCCTCCTTTTTTAAAAAGTGGGGTTACATTAGCCACACTCCAATCCTCAGGAACTAGTCCAGAATCTAACGAGTTTTGAAAAATTATCACTAATGCATCCACTATTTCTTGGGCTACTTCCTTAAGCACCCTGGGATGCAGACCATCTGGCCCTGGGGATTTATCTGCCTTCAATCCCTTCAATTTACCTAACACCACTTCCCTACTAACAAGTATTTCGCTCAGTTCCTCCATCTCACTGGACCCTCTGTCCCCTACTATTTCTGGAAGATTATTTATGTCCTCCTTAGTGAAGACAGAACCAAAGTAATTATTCAATTGGTCTGCCATGTCCTTGCTCCCCATAATCAATTCACCTGTTTCTGTCTGCAGGGGACCTACATTTGTCTTTACCAGTCTTTTCTTTTTTACATATCTATAAAAGCTTTTACAGTCAGTTTTTATGTTCCCTGCCAGTTTTCTCTCATAATCTTTTTTCCCCTTCCTAATTGAGAGGTGCACGAAATAAAACGATATAGGGGTAGGTATGCGAAGGTGCGCAAACACATATCGATCTACTTGAAGGCATGAGAGGTGCGCGAAAATAACAAAATTGGGGAAGCTATGTAAGGTGCGTGAAAACACATCGATATATGGGTAGCTATGAGAGGTGCGAGAAAACAAATCAATATAGGGGAAGCTACGGGAGGTGCGCAAAATCACAGCGATATCAGGGAAGCTATGGGATGTGTGCGAAAGCACAGCGATACAGGGGAAGATATAAGAGGTGCGCGAAAAGACAGCCATGTTGGGGAATCTATGGAAAGGTGCGCAAAAACACAGCGATAATTGGAAGGTATGGGAGGTGCGCAAAAACACAGCGCTATAGTAGAAGATATGAGAGGTGCACGAAATCACAGCGTTATCGGGGAATCTAAGGGAGGTGCGCGAAAACACAGCGATGTAGGGGAAGCTATGTGAGGTGCACCAGAACACTGCAATATGGGGGAAGATATGAGAGGTGCACAAAAACACAACGATTTGCGGAAAGCGATGAGAGGTGCGCGAAAACATGGTGAAAAAGGGGAAACTATGAGAGATCTGCGAAAAAACGCGTTATAGAGGCAGGTATGAGAGGTGCGCGAAAACACATCGATACGGGGAAGCTACGCGAGTTGCACGAAAACACGTCGATATAGTGGAAGGTATGAGAGGTGCACAAAACCACAATGACATAGGGAAAGCTGTGCGAGGTGCATGAAAACACAGCTATATAGCGGAAGCTATGAGAGGTGCGGGAAAACACGGTGATATAAGGGAAGGGATGAAGTACGCGAACACATCGATATAGTGGAAGGTATGAGAGGTGCGCAAAAACTCAACGATAACGCGGAAGGTATGCGAGGTACAGAAAACACAGCGATCTAGGGGAAGCTATGAGAGGTGTGCAAAAACACGGCAATATAAGGGAAGCTATGAGAGGGGAGCGTTAGCTCAGTGATATATGGGACGGTATGAGAGGTACACAAAAACAGAACGATATAGCGGAAGCTGTAGGAGGTGTGCGAAAACATAGCGATATAGGGAAAACTATGAGAGGTGCGCGAAAACTCACCGATATATATTCAAAACTACGAGAGGTGCGCGAAAACAGAGCGATATAGGGGAAGGTATGAGAGGTGAGAGAAAACACAGCAATATAGTGGAAGCTATGGGAGGTGTGCAAAAACATGGCGATATAGGGGACGCTTTGTGAGGTGCGCGAAAACTCAGCGATCTAGGGGAAGTTATGAGAGATGTGCGAAAACATCACCATATATGGCAAGCTATGAGAGGTGTGCGAAAACAGTGATATAGCGGAAGCTATGGGAGGTATAGAAACATAGAAACATAGAAAATAGGTGCAGGAGTAGGCCATTCGGCCCTTCGAGCCTGCACCGCCATTTATTATGATCATGGTTGATCATCCAACTCAGAACCCTGCACCAGCCTTCCCTCCATACCCCCGATCCCCGTAGCCACAAGGGCCATATCTAACTCCCTCTTAAATATAGTCAATGAACTGGCCTCAACTGTTTCCTGTGGCAGAGATTTCCACAGATTCACCACTCTCTGTGTGAAGAAGTTTTTCCTAATCTCGGTTCTAAAAAGCTTCCCCTTTATCCTCAAACTGTGACCCCTCGTTCTGGACTTCCCCAACATCGGGAACAGCGGAAGGTATGCGAGGTACGCGAAAACACGGCGATATAGGGGAAGCTATGAGCGGGGAGCGTTATCTCAGTGAATACATTGGACGGTACGAGAGGTGCACAAAAGCACAGCGATATAGGGGAAGCTATGGGAGGTGCACAAAAACATAGCGATATAGGGAAATCTATGAGAGGTGTGCGTAAATGCAGCGATATATGGGAAGTTACGAGAGGTGCGCGAAAACAGAGCGATTTAGGAGAAGGTATGAGAGGTGAGAGAAAACACAGCGATATAGTGGAAGCTATGGGAGGTGTGTGAACACATGGCATTATAGTAGATAATATGAGAGATGCACGAAAATACAGTGATGTAGGGGAAGGTATGAGTGGTGCACGAAAACACAGCGATATATGGGAAACCATGGGAAGTGCACGACAACAGAGCGATATAGGGGAAGGTATCAGAGGAGTGAGAAAAGACGGCGATATAGGGGAAGCTATGGGAGGTGTGCGAAAACATGGCAATATAGGGGACGCTATGTGAGATGCGCGAAAACACAGCGATCTAGGGGAATTTATGAGAGGTGTGCGAACACATCGTCATATATGGCAAGCTATGAGACGTGTGTGAAAACTGCGATATAGCGGAAGCTATGGGAGGTATGCGAAAACACAGCAATATAGGGGAAGCTATGAAAGCTGCTCGATAACACAGCGACATAGGGGAAGACGTGAGAAGTGCGCGAAAACACAGCGATATAGGGGAAGGTATCAGAGGTGTGTGAAAATACAACGATATTTTGGAAGCTATGGGAGGTGCGGGAAAACACAGCGATACAGGAGAAGCTATGGGAGGTGCGCGAAAACACAGCGACACAGAGGAAGCTATGAGAGGTCTGCAAAAAACGCGTTATAGGGTCAGGTATGAGAGGTGTGCGAAAATACATCGATATCAGGGAAGCTACGAGAGGTGCGCGAAAACACATTGATATATGGAAGGTATGAGAGGTGCACAAATACAAAACGATATAGGGGTAAGTACGCGAGTTGCGCGAAAACACAGCGATATAGGGGAAGCTATGGAAGGTGCGCAAACACACATCGATATACTTGAAGGTATGAGAGGTGCACGAAATCACAGAGATATAGGGGAAGCTATGGAAGGTGCGCGAAAACACAGCAATATAGGGGAAGCTATGAGAGGTGCAAGAAAACACAGTGATATAGGGGAAGCTACAGGAGGTGCGCGAAATCACAGCAATATCGGGGAAGCTATATGAGGTGTGCTAAAGCACAGCGATACAGGGGAAGGTATAAGGGGTGCGCGAAAACACAGCCATATTGAGGAATCTATGGGAGGTTCGGGAAAAGACAGCGATTTTAGCGTTTTTAAGGGGTACAGGGGTTTTTTATAGAATATGACGAATAAACAGGAATAGGATACTAGGATGGTCAAAGATGGGAGGGTGAAGTGTAGGTTTGTATATATATGTGTGTGTGATTGGGTGAAGGGATTTAGAATGTATGTCTAGTGCACATTCTGGAGCAGAGGGTGGCGGTAATGCACCATTAAGCTGGATGCCAACCGCCATAAAACAAGATACAGAGACAGAAGACAGCGATAACTGGGAGCTATGGGAGGAGCATGAAAACACAGCCATATTGGGGAATCTATTGGAGGTGCGCGAAAACACAGCAATGTAGGGGATGCTATGTGAGGAGCACCAGAACAAAAATATATGGGGGTAGATGTGAAAAGTGCGCAAAAAGACAGCGATTTGGGGAAAGCGATGAGAGGTGCGCGAAAACATCGCAATATATGGGAAATTATGAGAGGTGCGCGAAACCACGGTGAAAAAAGGGAAGCTATGCGAGGTGCATGAAAACACAGCGATATAGGGGAAGGTATGAGAAGTGCACGAAAACACATCGATAAAGTGGAAGGTATGCGAGGAACGCGTAAACACAGCGATATAGGGGAAGCTATGAGAGATCTGCGAGAAAACACGTTATATGGGCAGGTATGAGAGGTGCACGAAAACACATCAATACAGGGGAAGCTACGAGAGGTGCGTGAACACATCGATATAGTGGAAGGTATGAGAGGTGCGCAAAAACTCAACGATATAGCGGAAGGTATGCGAGGTGTGTGAAAACACGGCGATATAGGGGAAGCTATGAGAGGGGAGCGTTATCTCAGCGATATATTGGACGGTATGAGAGGTGCACAAAAACACAGCGATATAGGGGAAGCTATGAGAGGTGCGCAAAAACACAACCATTTTTGGAAAGCTATGAGAGGTGCACGAAAACACAGCGATATAGGGGAAGGTATGAGAGGTGCACAAATACACAACGACATAGGGGAAGGTATGTGAGGTGCGCAAAAACACAGCGATTTGGGGGAAGCTAAGAGAGGTGCACGAAAACATTGCAAAATATGGAAAGCTATGAGAGGTGCACGAGAACACAATGATATAGGGGAAGGTATGATAGGCCCGTGAAAATACAGCGATGTAGGGGAACATATGGGAGGTGCATGGAAATACAGTGATATAGGGGAAGCCATGGGAAGTGCACGACAACAGAGTGATATAGGGGACGATATCAGAGGAGTGAGAAAAGACGGTGATATAGGAGAAACTATGGGAGGTGTCCGAAAACATGAATATATAGGGACGCTATCTGAGGTGCGCAAAAACACAGCAATATAGGGGAAGCTATGAAAGCTGCTCGATAACACAGCGATATAGGGGAAGATGTGAGAGGTGCGCGAAAACACAGCGATACAGGGGAAGCTATGGGAGGTGTGCGAAAAAACAGCGATACAGGGGAAGCTATGAGAGGTCTGCAAAAACACGCGTTATAGGGGTAGGTATGAGAGGTGTGCGAAAACACATCGATATCAGGGAAGCTACGAGTGCTGCGCGAAAACACATTGATATATGGAAGGTATGAGAGATGCACAAAAACAAAACGATATAGGGGTAGATATGCGAGTTGCGCGAAAACACAGCGATATAGAGGAAGCTATGGAAGGTGCGCAAACACACATCGATATACTTGAAGGTATGAGAGGTTCGCGAAATCACAACGATATAGGGGAAGCTATGTGAGGTGTGCTAAAGCACAGCGATACAGGGGAATGTATAAGGGGTGTGCGAAAAAAAAGCCATATTGGGGAATCTATGGGAGGTTCGCGAAAAGACAGTGATAATGGGAAGGTATGGGAGGTGCGCAAAAACACAGCGCTATAGGGGAAGATAAGAGGGGTGCACGAAATCACAGCGATATCGGGGAAGCTATGGGAGGTGTGCGAAATCACAGTGATACAGGGGAAGGTATAAGAGGTGTACAAAAACATAGCCACATTAGGGAATCTATGGAAGGTGCGCGAAAACACAGCGATGTAGGGGAAGCTATGTGAGGTGCACCAGAGCACGGCAATATGGGGGAAGATATGAGAGGTGCGCAAAAACACAGCTATTTGGGGAAAGCGATGAGAGGTGCGCGAAATCAATACAATATATGGAAAGTTATGACAGGTGCACAAGAACACAGCAACACAGGAGAGGTTATGATAGGCACGTGAAAACACAGCGATGTTGGGGAACCTGTGGGAGGTGCATGAAAACACAGCGACATATGGGAAGCTATGGGAGGTGCACGAAAACAGAGCGATATGGGAGAAGGTATGAGAGGTGCAAGAAAACACAGCAATATAGTGGAAGCTATGGGAGGTGCGTGAAAAGACGAAGATATAAGAGAATGTATGAGAGGTGCGTGAAAACACAGCAATTTGGGGGAAGCTATGAGAGGTGCACGAAAACATTGCAATATATGGAAAGCTATGAGAGATGCACGAGAACACAATGATATAGGGGAAGGTATGATAGGCACGTGAAAACACAGCAATGTAGGGGAACCTATGGGAGGTGCATGGAAACACAGCAATATAGGGGAAGTTATGAGAGGTGCGGGAAAACACATCGATATAGCAGAACCTACGAGACGTGCGCAGAAACGCAGTGATATTGTGGAAGGTATGAGAAGTGCGCGGAAACACAGCGATATATGGGAAGCTATGGGAGGTGCATGAAAACAGAGAGTTATAGGGGAAGGTATGAGAGTTGCAAGAAAACACAGCAATATAGGGGAAGCTATGGGAGGTGCATGAAAACACAGAGATGTAGGGGAAGCTATGAGAGGTGCGCAAAAACACAGCTATTTGGGGAAAGCGATGAGAGGTGCGCGAAAACACAGTGATTTGGGGGAAGCTATGAGAGGTGCGCGAAATCAATACAATATATGGAAAGCTATGACAGGTGCACGAGAACACAGCAACACAGGAGAGGTTATGATAGGCACGCGAAAACACAGCGATGTTGGGGAACCTATGGGAGGTGCATGAAAACATAGCGATATAGGGGAAATTATGAGAGGTGCGCGAAAACACATCGATAGAGGGGAAGCTACAAGAGGTACGCAAAAACACAGCGAATTGGGGAAAGCGATGAGAGGTGCACGAAAACATCGCAATATATGGGAAGCTATGAGAGGTGCGCAAAAACACGGCGAGAAATGGGAAGCTACGGGAGGTGCGCGAAAACACAACGATATAGGGGAAGGTATAAGAAGTGCGCGAAAACACACCGATAGAGTGGAAGGTATGAGAGGTGCGCAAACACACATCGATATACTTGAGGTATGAGAAGTGCGTGAAAACACAGAGATATAGAGGAAGCTATGGAAGGTGCGCAAACACACATCGATATACTTGAAGGTATGAGAGGTGCGCGAAAACACAACGATATAGGGGAAGCTATGCAAGGTGCGCGAAAACACAACAATATAGGGGAAGCTATGAGAGCTGCGAGAAAACACAGCGATATAGGGGAATCTATGGGAGGTGCTCGAAAGCACAGCGATAATGGGAAGGTATGGGAGGTGCGCAAAAACACAGCACTATAGGGTAAGATATGAGAGGTGCACAAAATCACAGCGGTATCGGGGAAGCTATGGGAGGTGTGCGAAAACACAGCGAAACAGGGGAAGGTATAAGAGATGCATGAAAACACAGCCATATTGGGGAATCTATGGGAGGTGCGCAAAAACACAGCGATTTGGGGAAAGTGATGAGAGGTGTCCGAGAACGTCGCAATATATGGGAATCTATGAGAGGTGTGCAAAAGCACGGCGAAAAAGGGGAAGCTATGCGAGGTGTATGAAAACACTGCGATATAGGGGAATGTATAAGAAGTGCGCGAAAACGCACCAATAGAGTGGAAGATATGAGAGGTGCGCAAACACACATCGATATACTTGAAGGTATGAGAAGTGCGTGAAAACACAGAGATATAGAGGAAGCTATGGAAGGTGCGCAAACACACATCGATATACTTGAAGGTATGAGAGGTGCGCGAAAACACAACGATATAGGGGAAGCTATGCAAGGTGCGCGAAAACACAACAATATAGGGGAAGCTATGAGAGCTGCGAGAAAACACAGCGATATAGGGGAATCTATGGGAGGTGCTCGAAAACACAGCGATAATGGGAAGGTATGGGAGGTGCGCAAAAACACAGCACTATAGGGTAAGATATGAGAGGTGCACAAAATCACAGCGGTATCGGGGAAGCTATGGGAGGTGTGCGAAAACACAGCGAAACAGGGGAAGGTATAAGAGATGCATGAAAACACAGCCATATTGGGGAATCTATGGGAGGTGCGCAAAAACACAGCGATTTGGGGAAAGTGATGAGAGGTGTCCGAGAACGTCGCAATATATGGGAATCTATGAGAGGTGTGCAAAAACACGGCGAAAAAGGGGAAGCTATGCGAGGTGTATGAAAACACTGCGATATAGGGGAATGTATAAGAAGTGCGCGAAAACACACCAATAGAGTGGAAGATATGAGAGGTGCGCAAACACACATCGATATACTTGAAGGTATGAGAAGTGCGTGAAAACACAGAGATATAGAGGAAGCTATGGAAGGTGCGCAAACACACATCGATATACTTGAAGGTATGAGAGGTGCGCGAAAACACAACGATATAGGGGAAGCTATGCAAGGTGCGCGAAAACACAACAATATAGGGGAAGCTATGAGAGCTGCGAGAAAACACAGCGATATAGGGGAATCTATGGGAGGTGCTCGAAAACACAGCGATAATGGGAAGGTATGGGAGGTGCGCAAAAACACAGCACTATAGGGTAAGATATGAGAGGTGCACAAAATCACAGCGGTATCGGGGAAGCTATGGGAGGTGTGCGAAAACACAGCGAAACAGGGGAAGGTATAAGAGATGCATGAAAACACAGCCATATTGGGGAATCTATGGGAGGTGCGCAAAAACACAGCGATTTGGGGAAAGCGATGAGAGGTATCCGAAAACATCGCAATATATGGGAAGCTAAAAGAGGTGCACGAAAACACGGCGAAAAAGGGGAAGCTATGCGAGGTGTATGAAAACACTGCGATATAGGGGAATGTATAAGAAGTGCGCGAAAACACACCAATAGAGTGGAAGGTATGAGAGGTGCGCAAACACACATCGATATACTTGAAGGTATGAGAAGTGCGTGAAAACACAGAGATATAGAGGAAGCTATGGAAGGTGCGCAAACACACATCGATATACTTGAAGGTATGAGAGGTGCGCGAAAACACAACGATATAGGGGAAGCTATGCAAGGTGCACGAAAACACAACAATATAGGGGAAGCTATGAGAGCTGCGAGAAAACACAGCGATATAGGGGAATCTATGGGAGGTGCTCGAAAACACAGCGATAATGGGAAGGTATGGGAGGTGCGCAAAAACACAGCACTATAGGGTAAGATATGAGAGGTGCACAAAATCACAGCGGTATCGGGGAAGCTATGGGAGGTGTGCGAAAACACAGCGAAACAGGGGAAGGTATAAGAGATGCATGAAAACACAGCCATATTGGGGAATCTATGGGAGGTGCGCAAAAACACAGCGATTTGGGGAAAGCGATGAAAGGTGTCCGAGAACGTCGCAATATATGGGAATCTATGAGAGGTGCACGAAAACACGGCGAAAAAAGGGAAGCTATGGGAGGTGTATGAAAATACAGCGATATAGGGGGAGGTATGAGAATTGCGCGAAAACACATCGATATAGTGTAAGGTATGCGAGGTGCGCGAAAACACAGCGATATAGGGGAAGCTATGAGAGGTGCACGAAAACACGGTGATATAGGGGAAGCTATGAGAGGGGAGCGTTATCTGAGCGATATATGGGACGGTATGAGATGTGCACGAAATCACAACGATATTGGGATGCTATGGGAGGTGTGCTAAAACACAGCGATGCAGGGGAAGGTATAAGAGGTGCATGAAAACACAGCCATATTGGGGAATCTATAGGAGGTGCGCGAAAACACAGCGATTTGGGAAAAGCGATGAGATGTGTCCGAGAACGTCGCAATATATGGGAAGCTATGAGAGGTGTGCGAAAACACGGCGAAAAAGGGGAAGCTATGCGAGGTGTATGGAAACACTGCGATATAGGGGAATGTATGAGAAGTGCGCGAAAACACACCGATAGAGTGGAAGGTATGAGGGGTGCGCAAAAACTCAACGATATAGCGGAAGGTATGCAAGGTGCGCGAAAACACATCGACATAGGGGAAGCCATGAGAGGGGAGCGTTATCTGAGCGATATATAGGACGGTATGGGACGTGAAAACACATCGATACAGTGGAAGGTGTGAGAGGTGCGCGAAAACACAGCGATATAGGGGAAGGTATGAGAGATCTGCGAGAAAACGCGTTATATTGGCAGGTATGAGAGGTTCGCGAAAACACATCGATACAGGGGAAGCTACGAGAGGTGCGTGAACACATCGATATAGTGGAAGGTATGAGAGGTGCGCAAAAACATAATGATATAGCGGAAGGTGTGCGAGGTGCGCGAAAACACGGCGATATAGGGGAAGCTATGAGACGTGTGCGAAAACAGCGATATGGCAGAAGCAGTGGGAGGTATGCGAAAACACAGCAATATATGGGAAGCCATGAAAGCTGTTTGATAACACAGCGATATAGGGAAAGCGATGAGAGGTGCGGGAAAACATTGCAATATATGGAAAGCTATGAGAGGTGCGCGAAAACATGGCGAAAAATGGGACGTGAAAACACAACGATATAGGGGAAGCTAGGGAAGGTGCGCGAAAACACAACAATATAGGGGAAGCTATGAGAGCTGCGAGAAAACACAGCGATATAGGGGAATCTATGGGAGGTGCTCGAAAACACAGCGATAATGGGAAGGTATGGGAGGTGCGCAAAAACACAGCACTATAGGGTAAGATATGAGAGGTGCACAAAATCACAGCGGTATCGGGGAAGCTATGGGAGGTGTGCGAAAACACAGCGAAACAGGGGAAGGTATAAGAGATGCATGAAAACACAGCCATATTGGGGAATCTATGGGAGGTTCGCAAAAACACAGCGATTTGGGGAAAGTGATGAGAGGTGTCCGAGAACGTCGCAATATATGGGAATCTATGAGAGGTGTGCAAAAACACGGCGAAAAAGGGGAAGCTATGCGAGGTGTATGAAAACACTGCGATATAGGGGAATGTATAAGAAGTGCGCGAAAATACACCAATAGAGTGGAAGGTATGAGAGGTGCGCAAACACACATCGATATACTTGAAGGTATGAGAAGTGCGTGAAAACACAGAGATATAGAGGAAGCTATGGAAGGTGCGCAAACACACATCGATATACTTGAAGGTATGAGAGGTGCGCGAAAACACAACGATATAGGGGAAGCTATGCAAGGTGCACGAAAACACAAAAATATAGGGGAAGCTATGAGAGCTGCGAGAAAACACAGCGATATAGGGGAATCTATGGGAGGTGCTCGAAAACACAGCGATAATGGGAAGGTATGGGAGGTGCGCAAAAACACAGCACTATAGGGTAAGATATGAGAGGTGCACAAAATCACAGCGGTAACGGGGAAGCTGTGGGAGGTGTGCGAAAACACAGCAAAACAGGGGAAGGTATAAGAGATGCATGAAAACACAGCCATATTGGGGAATCTATGGGAGGTGCGCAAAAACACAGCGATTTGGGGAAAGCGATGAGAGGTATCCGAAAACATCGCAATATATGGGAAGCTAAAAGAGGTGCACGAAAACACGGCGAAAAAAGGGAAGCTATGGGAGGTGCATGAAAATACAGCGATATAGGGGGAGGTATGAGAATTGCGTGAAAACACATCGATATAGTGTAAGGTATGCGAGGTGCGCGAAAACACAGCGATATAGGGGAAGCTATGAGAGGTCTGCTAGGAAACGTATTATAGTGGAAGGTATGACAGGTGCGCAAAACCTCAATGATATAGCGGAAGGCATGTGAGGTGCGCAAAAACACAGCGATATAGGGGAAGCTATGAGAGGTGCACGAAAACACGGTGATATAGGGGAAGCTATGAGAGGGGAGCGTTATCTGAGCGATATATGGGACGGTATGAGAGGTGCACAAAAACACAGCGATATAGGGGAATCTATGGGAGGTGCGCAAAAACATAACGATATAGGGAAAGCTATGAGAGGTGCGCGAAAACGCAGCGATATATGGGAAGCTACGAGAGGTGTGCGAAAACAGAGCGATATAGGGGAAGGTATGAGAGGTGAAAGAAAACAGCAATATAGTGGAAGCTATGGGAGGTGTGTGAAAACACGGCATTATAGTAGGAATTATGAGAGGTGCACGAAAACACAGCGATGTAGGGGAAGGTATGAGTAGTGCACGAAAAAACAGCGATATTTGTGAAGCCATGGGAAGTGCATGACAACAGAGCGATATAGTGGAAAGTATCAGAGGAGTGAGAAAACACAGCGATATTGGGGAAGCTATGGGAGGTGTGCGAAAACGTGGCGATATAGGAGACGCTATGTGAGATGCCCGAAAACACAGCGATCTACGGGAAGTTATGAGAGGTGTGCGAAAACATCGCCATATATGGCAAGCTATGAGAGGTGTGCGAAAACACAGCGATGCAGGGGAAGGTATGAGAGGTGCTCGATAACACAGCGATATAGTGGAAAATGTGAGAGGTGCACGAAAACACATCGATATAGTGGAAGGTATGAGAGGTGCACAAAAACACAACGACATAGGGGCCGGTTTGCGAGGTGCGCAAAGACACATCGATATAGGGGAAGCTATGAGAGGTGCGCGAAAACACGGCGCTATAGGGGATGGGATAAGAGGTGCGCGAGAACACATGAATACAGGGGAAGCTTCGAGAGGTGCACGAACACATCGATATAGTGGAAGGTATGAGAGGTGCGCAAAAACTCAAAGATATAGTGGAAGGTATGCGAGGTGCGCGAATTCACAGCGATATAGGGGAAGCTATGAGAGAGGAGCGTTATCTCAGCGATATATGGGAAGCCATGGGAAGTGCACGACAGCAGAGTGATATAGGGGAAGGTATCAGAGGAGTGAGAAAACGTAGCGATATATATGGGAAGCTATGGGAGGTGTGCGAAAATATGGCGATCTAGGAGACGCTATGTGAGGTGCGCGAAAACACAGCGATCTAGGGGAATTTATGAGAGGTGTGCGAAAACATCGCCATAGATGGCAAGCTATGAGAGGTGTGCGAAAACAGCGATATAGCAGAAGATATATATATATATATATATATATCTTAACAAGATAAGAGCCCATGGAATTACAGGAAAGTTACATACGTGGATAGAGTTTTGGCTGATCGGCAGGAAACAGAGAGTGGGAATAAGGGGATCCTATTCTGGTTGGGTGCCGGTTACCAGTGGTGTTCCACAGGGATCAGTGTTGGGGCCGCTTCTTTTTACATTGTACATCAACGATTTGGGTTATGGAATAGATGGCTTTGTGGCTAAGTTTGCTGACGATACAAAGGTAGGTGGAGGGGCTGGTTGTGCTGAGGAAATGGAGAGTCTGCAGAGAGACTTGGATAGATTGGAAGAATGGGCAGAGAAGTGGCAAATGAAGTACAATGTTGGAAAATGTATGGTTATGCACTTTGGCAGAAAAAATAAACGGGCAGACTATTATTTAAATAGGGAAAGAATTCAAAGTTCTGAGATGCAACGGGACTTGGGAATGCTCGTATGGGATTCCCTTAAAGTTAACCTCCAGGTTGAGTCAGTAGTGAAGAAGGTGAATGCAATGTTGGCATTCATTTCTAGAGGAACAGAGTATAGGAGCAGGGATGTGATGTTGAGGCTCTATAAGGCGCTGGTGAGACTTCACTTGGAGTACTGTGGGCAGTTTTGGTCTCCTTATTTAAGAAAGGATGTGCTGACGTTGGAGAGGGTACAGAGAAGATTCACTAGAATGATTCCGGGAATGAGAGGGTTAACATATGAGGAACGTTTGTCCGCTCTTGGACTGTATTCTTTGGAGTTTAGAAGAATGAGGGGAGACCTCATAGAAACATTTCGAATGTTAAAAGGCATGGACAGAGTGGATGTGGCAAAGTTGTTTCACATGATGGGGGAGTCTAGTACGAGAGGGCATGACTTAAGGATTGAAGGGCGCCCTTTCAGAACAGAAATGCGAAGAAATTTTTTTAGTCAGAGGGTGGTGAATCTATGGAATTTATTGCCACGGGCAGCAGTGGAGGCCAAGTTATTGGGTGTATTTAAGGCAGAGATTGATAGGTATCTGAGTAGCCAGGGCATCAAATGTTATGGTGAGAAGGCGGGGGAGTGGGACTAATTAGGAGAAAATGGATCAGCTCATGATAAAATGGCGGAGCAGACTCAATGGGCCGAATGGCCTACTTCTACTCCTTATGGTCTTATGGTATGGGACATGCGCGAGAACTCAGTGATATCATTGAAGGTAAGAGAGGTGCGCTAAAACACAGCGATGTAGGAGAGTGTATGAGAGGTGCGCGAAAACATAGCAATATAGGGGAAGTTATGAGAGGTGAAAGAAAACACAGCGATATAGTGGAAGCTATGGGAGGTATGGGAAAACACAGCAATATAGGGGAAGCTATGGGAGGTATGCGAAAACACAGCGGGATAGGGGAAGCTATGAAAGCTGCTCGATAACACAGCGACATAGGGAAAGATGTGAGAGGTGCGCGAAAACGCAGCGATATATGGGAAGCTACGAGAGGTGCGCGAAAACAGAGCTATATAGGGGAAGGTATCAGAGGTGAAAGAAAACACAGCAATATAGTGGAAGCTATGCGAGGTGCGTGAAAAGACGGAGATATAGGAGAAGAAATCAGAAATGCGCGAAAACAGAGATGTAGGGGAAGCTATGAAAGGTCTGCGAAAAACGCGTTATAGGGGCAGGTATGAAAGGTGCGCAAAAACACATCGATGCAGGGGAAGGTATGAGAGGAGGACAAAAACAGGACATAGGGGAAGGTATGCGAGGTGCGTGAAAACACGGCGATCTAGGGGAAGGTATGAGAGGTGCGCAAAAACACAGTGATATAGGGGAAGCTATGAGAGGTGCCAGAAAACAAAGTGATATAGGGGAAGCTATGGATGGTGCACAAACACACATCGATGTACCTGAAGGTATGAGAGGTGCGCGAAAACACAGCGATATAGGGGAAGCCATGGGAGGTGTGTGACAACGGAGCAATATAGGGGAAGGTAACAAAGGTGCGAGAAGACACAGCGATATAGGGGAAGCTATGGGAGGTGCATGAAAACATGGCGATATAGGGCAAGCTCTGTGAGGAGCGAGAAAACACAGCGATCTAGGGGAAGGTATGACAGGTTTGTGAAAATATAGCAATATACGGCAGGCTATGAGGGGTGTGCGAAAACAGCAAAAAAGCGGAAGCTATGGGAGGTATGCAAAAACACAGCAATATAGGGGAAGCTATGAGAGCTACTTCATGACACAGCGATATAGGGGTAGATGTGAGAGGTACGCGAAAAGACTGCAATCTAGGGGAAACTATAAGAGGTGAGCGAAAACACAGTGATATACGGGAAGGTATCAGAGGTGTGTGAAAACACAATGATATTGGGGAAGCTATGTGAGGTGCGGGAAAACACAGCAATATAGGAGAAGCTATGAGAGGTGCGCGAAAGCACAGCCATATTGGGGAAGCTATGGGAAGTGCACGAAAACACAGCGATATAGGGGAAGCTATGGGAGGTGCGCGAAAACACAGCAATATACGGGATGCTCTGAGACGTGCGCGAAAACACATCGATATAGGGGTAGGTATGCGAGGTGCATGAAAATAAAGTGATATATGGGAAGCTATGGGAGGTGCGCGAAAACACGGCGATATAGGGGAAGGTATGAGAGGTGCGCGAAAACACAGCGATTTCGGGGAAGCTATAAGAGGTGCCAGAAAACAAAGTGATATAGGGGCAACTATGGATGGTGCGCAAACACACATCGATGTACCTGAAGGTATGAGAGGTGCGCGAAAAAAAACGATATAGAGGAAGCGATGAGAGGTGCCAGAAAACACAGCGATGTAGGGGAACCTATGGGAGGTGCATAATAACAGAGCGATATGGGGTACGCGAAAGCACAACGATATAGGGGAAGCTATGAGAGGTGCCAGAAAACACAGCGATGTAGGGGAACCTATGGGAGGTGCATAATAACAGAGCGATATGGGGGAAGGTATGAGAGGTGCGAGAAAACAAGGCGATATAGGAGAAAGTAAGAGAGGTGCACGAAAACACAGCGATATAGGGGAAGCCATGGGAGGTGTGTGACAACGGAGCGATATAGGGGAAGGTAACAGAGGTGCGAGAAGACACAGCGATATAGGGGAAGCTATGGGAGGTGCATGAAAACATGGCGATATAGGGCAAGCTCTGTGAGGAGCGTGAAAACACAGCGATCTAGGGGAAGGTATGAGAGGTTTGTGAAAATATAACAATATATGGCAGGCTATGACGGGTGTGCGAAAACAGCGAGAAAGCGGAAACTGTGGGAGGTATGCAAAAACACAGCAATGTAGGGGAAGCTATGAGAGCTGCTTCATGACACAGCGATATAGGGGTAGATGTGAGAGGTACGCGAAAAGACGGCGATCTAGGGGAAGCTATAAAAGGTGAGCAAAAACACAGCGATATACGGGAAGGTACCAGAGGTGTGCGAAAACACAATGATATTGGGGAAGCTATGTGAGGTGCGGGAAAACACAGCAATATAGGAGAAGCTATGAGAGGTGCGCGAAAGCACAGCCATATTGGAGAAGCTATGGGAAGTACACGAAAACACAGCGATAATGGGACGGTATGGGAGGTGCACGACAACAGAGCGATATAGGAGAAGGTTTCAGAGGTGCGAGAAAACACAGCGATATAGGGGAAGCTATGGGAGGTGCGCGAAAACACTGCAATATACGGGATGTTCTGAGACGTGCGCGAAAACACAGCGATATAGGGGTAGGTATGCAAGGTGCGTGAAAACAGTGATATATGGGAAGCTATGGGAGGTGCGTGAAAACACGGCGATATAGGCACACCTGTGAGAGGTCAGCAAAAACACAGCGATTTAGGGGAAGGTATGAGAGGTGCGCAAAAACAGAGGAATATAGGGGAACGATGTGAGGTGTGCGAAAACACAGCGATACAGGGGAAACTATGAGTGGTGCGCGTAAACAGTGATTTGGTGGAAGCAATGAGAGGTGCACGAAAACATTGCAATATATGGAAAGCTATGAGAGGTGCACGAGAACACAGTGATATTGGGGAAGGTATGATAGGCACGCGAAAACACAGCGATGTAGGGGAACCTATGGGAGGTGCATGAAAACACGGCGATATTGGGGAATTTATGAGAGATGAGTGAAAATACATCGACATAGGCGAGGCTACGAGAAGTGCGCGAAAACACAGCGATATAGGGGAAGCTATGAGAGCTGCGCGAAAATGCAGTGATATAGGGGAAGGGATGAGAGGTGCACGAGAACACATCGATACAGGGGAAGCTATGAGAGGTGCGCGAACACATCGACTTAGTTGAAGCTGTGAGAGGCGCGTGAGAACATGGTGATATAGGGGAAGCTATCAGAGGGGAGTGTTATCTGAGCAATATATGGGACGGTATGACGGTATGAGAGGTGCCCAAAAACACAGCGATATAGGGGAAGCTATGGGAGGTGCGCGAAAACATAGCGATATAGGGAAAGCTATGAGAGGTGCGCGAAAACGCAGTGATATATGGGAAGATACGGGAGGTGCACGAAAACAGAGCGACATAGGGGAAGGTATGAGAGATGCAAGAAAACAAGGCGATATAGGAGAAAGTATGAGAGGTGCACGAAAACACAAGCGATATATGGGAAGCCATGGGAGGTTTGCGACAACGGAGCGAAATAGGGGAACGTAACAGAGGTGCGAGAAGACACAGCGAAATAGGGGAAGCTATGGGAGGTGTACGAAAACATGGCGATATAGCGGAAGCTCTGTGAGGAGAGTGAAAACACAGTGATCTAGGGGAAGCTATGAGAGGTTTGCGAAAATATGGCAATATATGGCAAGCTATGAGAGGTGTGCCAAAACAGCGAGAAAGCGAAAGTTATGGGAGGTATGCAAAAACACAGCAATATAGGGGAAGCTATGAGAGCTGCTTGATAACACAGCGATATAGGGGTAGATGTGAGAGGTGCGCGAAAAGACGGTGATCTAGGGGAAGCTATAAGAGGTGAGCGAAAACACAGCTATATACGGGAAGGTTTCAGAGGTGCGTGAAAACGCAGCGATATAGGGGAATCTATGGGAGGTGCGTGGAAACACAGCAATATAGGGGAAGCTCTGAGACGAGCGCGTAAACACAGCGATATAGGGGTAGGTATGCGAGGTGCGTGAAAACATAGTGATATCAGGGAAGCTATGGGAGGTGTGCGAAAGCACAGCGATACAGGGGAAGGTATAAGAGGTGCGCAAAAACACAGCCATATTGGGGAATCTATGGGTGGTGCGCGAAAAAACAATCGATAATGGGAAGGTATGGGGGGTGCGCAAAAACACAGCGCTATAGGGGAAGATATGAGAGGTGCACAAAAACACAACAACATAGAGGACGTTATGCGAGGTGCGCGAAAACACGGCGATCTAGGGGAAGGTATGAGAGGTGCACGACAACACAGCGATATAGGGGAAGGTATAAGAGGTGCCAGAAAACACAGTGATGTAGGGGATGCTATGGGAGGTGCGCGAAAACACGGTGATATAGGCACAGCTCTGAGAGGTCAGCAAAAACACAGCGATATGGGAGAAGGTATGAGAGGTGTGCGAAAACAGAACGATAGAAGGGAAGCAATGCGAGGTGCGCGAAAACACAGCAATATAGGGGAAGCTATGAGAGGTGCAAGAAAACACAGCCATATATGGGAAGCTACGGGAGGTGCACGAAAACAGAGCAATGTAGGAGAAGTTATGAGAGGTGCGAGAAAACAAGGTGATATAGGAGAAAGTATGAGAGGTGCACGACAACACAGCGATATATGGGAAGCCATGGGAGGTTTGCGACAACGGAGCGATATAAGGGAAGGTAACAGAGGTGCGAGAAGACACAGCGAAATAGGGGAAGCTACGGGAAATGCACGAAAACATGGTGATATAGGGGAAGCTCTGTGAGGAGCGTGAAAACACAGCAATCTAGGGGAAGCTATGAGAGGTTTGTGAAAATATAGCAACATATGGCAGGCTATGAGAGGTGTGTGAAAACAGCGAAATAGCGAAAGCCATGGGAGGTATGCAAAAACACAGCAATATAGGGGAAGCTATGAGAGCTACTTCATGACACAGCGATATAGGGGTAGATGTGAGAGGTGCGCGAAAAGACGGCGATCTAGGGGAAGCTATAAGAGGTGAGCAAAAACACAGCGATATACGGGAAGGTATCAGAAGGTATCAGAGGCGAAAACACAATGATATTGGGGAAGCTATGTGAGGTGCGGGAAAACACAGCGATATAGGGGAAACTATGGGAGGTGCGCGAAAACACAGCAATATAGGGGAAGCTCTGAAACATGCGCGAAAACACAGCGATATAGGGGTAGGTATGCGAGGTGTGTCAAAACACAATGATATATGGGAAGCTATGGGAGGTACGTGAAAACACGGCGATATAGGCACAGCTGTGAGTGGTCAGCAAAAACACAGCGATATAGGGGAAGGTATGAGAGGTGCGCGAAAACACAACAATATAGGGGACCTATGCGATGTGTGCGAAAACACAACGATATAGTGCAAGCTATGAGAGGTTCGTGAAAACACAGCGATTTGGGGGAAGCTATGGGAGGTGCACGAAAACATTGTAATATATGGAAAGCTATGAGAGCTGCACGAGAACACAGTGATGTAGGAGAAGGTATGAGAGGTGCGCGAAAACACAGCGAAGGAGGGGAAGCTATGCGAGGTGTGCCAAATGAAGGTAATATGGGAGAAGATATGAGAGGTACGTAAAAACACAGCGATTTGGGGAAAGCGATGAGAGGTGCGCAAAAACATCGCAATATTTGGGATGCTATGACAGATGCGCGAGTACACAGTGATATAGGTGAAGGTAGGATAGGCACTCGAAAACAGAGCGATGTAGGGAAACCTATGGGAGGTGTATGAAAACACAGTGATATAGGGAAAGTTATGAGAGGTGCGCGAAAATACATCAATATAGGGGAAGCTACGAGAGGTGCACAGAAACGCAGTGAGATAGTGGAAGGTATGAGAGGTGCGCGAAAACATAGCGATATATGGGAAGCTATGGGAGGTGCACGAAAACAGAGCGATGGAGGGGAAGCTATGCGAGGTGTGCGAAAGTATCGATATATATGGCAAGCTATGAGAGGTGTGCAAAAGCAGCGATTAGCGGAAGCAGTGGGAGGTATGCGAAAACACAGCAATATAGGGGAAGCTTGAAAGCTGCTCGATAACACAGCGATAGAGGGAACCATATGAGAGGTGCGCGAAAACGCGGCGATATAGGGGAAGGTATCAGAGGAGTGCGAAAACACAATGATATTGGGGAAGCTATGTGAGGTGCGGGAAAACACAGCAATATAGGAGAAACTCTGAGAGGAGCGCATAAACACAATGATTTGGGGAAAGCGATGAGAGGTGCGGGAAAACATCGCAATATATGGGAAGCTATGATAGGTGCGCGAAAACACGGCGAGAAATGGGTAGTTATGGGAGGTGCATGAGAAAACAGCAATATGGGGAAGGTATGAGAGGTGGCGAAAACACATCGATATAGTGGAAGGTATTCGAGATGCGCGAAAACACAGCTATATAGGGGAAGCTATGAGAGGTCTGCAAAAACACGCGTTATAGGGGAAGGTATGAGAGGTGCGTGAAAACACATCAATACCAGGGAAGCTACAAGGGGTGCGCAAACACACATCGATATACTTCAAGTTATGAGAGGAGCGCGAAAACACAACAATATAGGGTAAGCCATGCAAGGTGCGCGAAAACACAGTGATATAGGGGAAGCTATGAGAGATGCGAGAAAACACAGCGATATAGAGGAAGCTACGGGAGATGCACGAAATCACAGTGATATCGGGGAAGCCATGGGAGGTGTGCGAAAGCACAGCGATACAGGGGAAGGTATAAGAGGTGCGAGAAAACACAGCCATATTTGGGAATTTATGGGAGGTGCGCAAAAACACAGCGATGTAGGGGAATGTATGAGAGGTGCGAGAAAACACAGCGATATAGGGCAAGCTATGGGAGGTGCGTGAAAACACAGCGTTATGGGAGAAAGTATGAGAGGTGCACGAAAACACACTGATGTAGGCGAAGGTATGAGAGGTGCGCGAAAACTCAGCAATATATGGGAAGCCATGGGAAGTGCACGACAACAGCCATATGTAGGGGAAGGTGGCAGAGGTGCGAGAAAACACAGCGATATAGGGGAAGCTGTGGGAGGTGTGCGAAAACATGGCAATATAGGGGACGCTATGTGAGATGCGTGAAAACACAGCGATCTAGGGGAAGCTATGAGAGGTTCACGAAAACATGGTGATATATGGGAAGCTCTTTGAGGAGTGTGAAAACACAGCGATCAAGAGGAATCTCTGAGAGGTTTGTGAAAATATAACAATATATGGCAAGCTATGAGAGGTGTACGAAAACAGCAAGGAAGCGGAAACAATGGGAGGTATGCAAAAACACAGCAATATAGGGGAAGCTTGAAAGCTGCTCGATAACACAGCGATAGAGGGAACCATATGAGAGGTGCGCGAAAACGCGGCGATATAGGGGAAGGTATCAGAGGAGTGCGAAAACACAATGATATTGGGGAAGCTATGTGAGGTGCGGGAAAACACAGCAATATAGGAGAAACTCTGAGAGGAGCGCATAAACACAATGATTTGGGGAAAGCGATGAGAGGTGCGGGAAAACATCGCAATATATGGGAAGCTATGATAGGTGCGTGAAAACATGGCGAGAAATGGGTAGTTATGGGAGGTGCATGAGAAAACAGCAATATGGGGAAGGTATGAGAGGTGGCGAAAACACATCGATATAGTGGAAGGTATTCGAGATGCGCGAAAACACAGCTATATAGGGGAAGCTATGAGAGGTCTGCAAAAACACGCGTTATAGGGGAAGGTATGAGAGGTGCGTGAAAACACATCAATACCAGGGAAGCTACAAGGGGTGCGCAAACACACATCGATATACTTCAAGTTATGAGAGGAGCGCGAAAACACAACAATATAGGGTAAGCCATGCAAGGTGCGCGAAAACACAGTGATATAGGGGAAGCTATGAGAGATGCGAGAAAACACAGCGATATAGAGGAAGCTACGGGAGATGCACGAAATCACAGTGATATCGGGGAAGCCATGGGAGGTGTGCGAAAGCACAGCGATACAGGGGAAGGTATAAGAGGTGCGAGAAAACACAGCCATATTTGGGAATTTATGGGAGGTGCGCAAAAACACAGCGATGTAGGGGAATGTATGAGAGGTGCGAGAAAACACAGCGATATAGGGCAAGCTATGGGAGGTGCGTGAAAACACAGCGTTATGGGAGAAAGTATGAGAGGTGCACGAAAACACAGTGATGTAGGCGAAGGTATGAGAGGTGCGCGAAAACTCAGCAATATATGGGAAGCCATGGGAAGTGCACGACAACAGCCATATATAGGGGAAGGTGGCAGAGGTGCGAGAAAACACAGCGATATAGGGGAAGCTGTGGGAGGTGTGCGAAAACATGGCAATATAGGGGACGCTATGTGAGATGCGTGAAAACACAGCGATCTAGGGGAAGCTATGAGAGGTTCACGAAAACATGGTGATATATGGGAAGCTCTTTGAGGAGTGTGAAAACACAGCGATCAAGAGGAATCTCTGAGAGGTTTGTGAAAATATAACAATATATGGCAAGCTATGAGAGGTGTACGAAAACAGCAAGGAAGCGGAAACAATGGGAGGTATGCAAAAACACAGCAATATAGGGGAAGCTATGAGAGCTGCTTGATAACACAGCGATATAGGGGTAGATGTGAGAGGTGCACGAAAACACCGCGATCTAGGTGAAGCTATAAGAGGTGAGTGAAAACACAGCGATATACGAGAAGGTATCAGGGGTGTGCGAAAACTCAATGATATTGGGGAAGCTATGTGAGATGCGGGAAAACAGAACAATATAGGAGAAGCTATGAGAGGTGCGCGAAAGCACAGCCATATTGGGGAAGTTATGGGAAGTGCACGAAAACACAGCGATAATGGGACGGTATGGGAGGTGCACGACAACACAGCGATATAGGGGAAGGTTTCCTAGGTGAGAGAAAACACAGTGATATAGAGGAAGCTATGGGAGGTGCGAGAAAACACAGCAATATAGGGGTAGGTATGTGAGGTGCTTGAAAACACAGTGCTATATGGGAAATTATGGGAGGTTTGCGAAAACACGGCGATATAGGCACAGCTGTGAAAGGTCAGCAAAAACACAGCGATATAGGGGAAGCTATGAGAGGTGCACAAAAACATTGCAATATATGGAAATCTATGACAGGTGCATGAGAACACAGCGATATACGGGAAGAAATGATAGGCACGCAAAAACACAGCGATGTAGGGGAACCTATGGGAGGTGCGCGAAAACACAGCAATATATGGGAAGCTATGGGAGGTGCACAAAAACAGCGATATAGGGGAAGGTATGAGAGGTACAAGAAAACACAGCAATATAGTGGAAGCTACGGGAGGTGCGTGGAAAGACGGCGATATAGGTGAAGGTATGAGAGGTGCGTGAAAACACACGATGGAGGGGAAGCTGTGCGAGGTGCGCTAGATCACGGCAATATGGGCGAAGATATGAGAGGTACGCAAAAACACAGCATTTGGCGATAGCGATGAGAGGTGTGCAAAAACATCACAATATATGGGAAGCTATGAGAGGTGCGCGAAAACATGGCGAAAAATGGGAAGCTATGGGAGGTGCGAGAAAACAGAGTGATATAGGAGAAGGTATGAGGGGTACGAGAAAACACAGTGATATAGGGGAAGCTATGGGAGGTGCGTGAAAACACGACGTTATGGGAGAAAGTATGAGAGGTGCGCGAAAACACAGCAATATAGGGGAGTTGTGAAAGGTCTGCGAAAACACAGCGATATTGGGGAACGTATGAAAGGTGCGCAAAAACACATAGATATAGGCGAAGCTACGAGAGGTGTGCGAAAATACATTGATATAGTTGAAGGTGTGAGAGGTGTGGGAAAACATCACGATATAGGAGAAGCTATGCGAGGTGCTCGAAAACACAACGATATAAGGGAAGCTATGAGAGGTGCACGGAAACACAGTGATATTTGGGAAGAAATGGCTGGGGCGCGAATACAAAGCAATATAGGGGAATGTATGAGAGGTGCGCGAAAACACAGCGACGTAGGGGAAGGTATGAGAGGTGCACGAAAACACGGCGTTATAGGGGAAGCTCTTTGAGGAGCATGAAAACACAGCGATCTAGGGGAATCTATGAGAGGTTTGCGAAAATATAGCAATATATGGCAAGCTAAGAGAGGTGTGCGAAAACAGCGAGAAACCGGAAGCTATGGGAGGTATGCGAAAACACATAGGGGAAGCTATGAGAGCTGCTTGATAACACAGCGATATAGGGGTAGATGTGAAAGGTGCGCGAAAACACGGCGATCTAGGGGAAGCTATAAGAGGTGAGCGAAAACAGAGCGATATACGGGAAGGTATCAGAGGTGTGCGAAAACACAATGATATTGGGGAAGCTATGTGGGGTGCGGGAAAACACAGCAATATGGGAGAAGCTATGAGAGGTGCGCGAAAGCACAGCCATATTGGAGAAGATATGGGAAGTGCACGAAAACACAGCGATAATGGGACGGTCTATAATATAATGCTCTGTTTTCGCGCACCTCCCGTAGCTTCCGATATATATTGCTGCGTTTTCACGCACCTCTCATAGCATTCCCTATATCGCTATGTCTTCACGCGCCTTCCATAGCTTCCCCTATATCGCTGTGTTTTTGTGCACCTCTCATACCGTCCCATATATCGCTGAGATACCGCTCCCCTCTCGAACACCTCGCATACCTACCCCTATATCGCTGTGTTTTTGCTGACCTCTCACAGTTGTGCCTATATCGCCGTGTTTTCGCGCACCTCCCATAGCTTCCCATATATCACTGTGTTTTCATGCACCTTGCATACCTACCCCTATATTGCTGTGTTTTCGCACACGTCTCAGAGCTTCCCCTATATTGCTGTGTTTTCGCGCACCTCCCATAGCTTCCCCTATATCGCTGTGTTTTCTCGCACCTCTGAAACCTTCCACAATATCGCTCTGTTGTCGTGCACCTCCCATACCGTCCCATTATCGCTGTGTTTTCGTGCACTTCCCATAGCTTCCCAATATGGCTGTGCTTTCTCTCACCTCTCATAGCTTCTCCTATATCGCTGTGTTTTCCCACACCTCATATAGCTTCCCCAATATCTTGTGGTATCGCCCACCTCTGATACCTTCCCATATGTCGCTGTGTTTTCGCATACCTCCCATAGCTTCCGCTTTCGCGATGTTTTTGCACACCTCTCATAGCTTGCCATATATTGCTATATTTTCAAAAACCTCTCATAGCTTCCCCTAGATAGCAGTGTTTACACGCTCCTCACAGAGCTTCCACTATATCACCATGTTTTCGTGCACCTCCCATAGCTTCCCCTATATCGCTGTGTCTTCTCACACCTCTGATACCTTCCCTTATATTGCTCTGTTGTCGCACACCTCCCATGGCTTCCCATATATCACTTTTTTTTAATGCACCTCTCATACTTCCTCATATATCGCCGTGTTTTCTCGCACCTCTCATACCTTCCCCTATATCGCTCTGTTTTCGTGCACCTCCCGTAGCTTCCCATATACGGCTGTGTTTTCTTGCACCTCTCATAGCTTCCACTATATCACTGTGTTTTCTGGAACTTCTCATAGCTTCCCCTATATCGCTGTGTTTTCGCGTACCACGCATAGCTTCCCCTATATCGTTGTGCTTTCTCGCACCTCTCATACCTTCAAGTATATCGATGTGTTTTCGCACACCTTTCATACCTGCCCCTGTAACACTTTTTTTCGCATACCTCTCATAGCTTCCCATATATCGCTGTGTTTTCGCGCACCTCTCATACCTTCCCCTAGATCGCCATGTTTTCGCACTCCTCACATACCTTCCCCTATATCGCTCTGTTTTTGTGCACCTCCCATAGCTTGCCCTATATCGCTGTGTTGATCTCGCACCTCTCATAACTTCCCCTATATCGCTGTGGTTTCGTGCACCTCTCATAGCTTTCATGAAATCGCTGTGTTTTTGTGTACCTCTCATAGCTTCCCCTACATCTCTGTGTTTACACACATTTCTCATACATTCTCCTATATCTCTGTCTTTTCACGCACCTCCCATAACTTCCCATGTATTGCTGCATTTTCCGCACCACTCATACCTTCCCCTATATTGCTCTGTTTTTGTGCACCTCCCATAGCTTCCCATATATCGCTGTGTTTTCGCGCACCTCTCATACCTTCCATTGTATCACTGCGTTTTCATGCACCTCCCATAGGTTCCCCTACATCACTCTGTTTTCGCATGCCTATCATACCTTCCCCAATATCACTGTGTTCTCGTGCACCTCTCATAGCTTTCCATATATTGCAATGTTTTCGTGCACCTCTCATAGTTTCTCCCAAATCGCTGTGTTTTCGTGCACATCTCATACCTTCCCCTATATCACTCTGTTGTTGTGCACCTCCCATACCATGCCATTATCGCTGTGTTTTCGCAAGTCTCAGAGCTTCCCCTATATTGCTGTGTTTTCGTGCACCTCCCATACCTTCCCCTATATCGCTGTGTTTTCTCTCACCTCTCATACCTTACCCTATATCGCTCTGTTTTCGCGCACCTCTCCTAGCTTCCCATATATCGCTGCATTTTCGCGCACCGTTCATACCTTCCCCTATATTGCTCTGTTTTGGTGCACCTCACATAGCTTCACCTACATCGCTGTGTTTTCGCGCACATCCCATAGACTCTCCCACCTCCCATACATCCTCCCACATAGCTGTGTTTTCGTGCACCTCTTATACCTTCCCTTGTATCGCTGTGTTTTCGCACACCTCCCATAGCTTTCCCGATAGTGCTGTGATTTTGTGCACCTCTCATATCTTCCCCATAGCGCTGTGTTTTTGCGCACCTCCCATACCTTCCCATTATCGCTGTCTTTTCGCGCACCTCCCATAGCTTCCCCAATATCGCTGTGTCTTCTCGCACCTCTGTTACCTTCCGTTATATCGTTCTGTTGTCGCACACCTCCCATTGATTCCCATATATCGCTGTGTTTTCGTACACCTCTCATACTTTCTCCTATATCGCCTTGTTTTCTCGCACCTCTCATACCTTCCCCTATATCGCTCTCTTTTCGTGCACCTCCCGTAGCTTCCCATATATCACTGTATTTTCGCGCACCTCACATCGCTTCCCCTATATCGCCGTGTTTTCGCGCACCTTGCATCGCTTCCCTTATATCGCTGTGTTTTTGTGCACCTCGCATACCTACCCCTATGTCGTTTAGTTTTTGTGCACCTCTCATACCTGCCACTATAACGATGTGTTTTCGCGCACCTCTCGTAGCTTCCCTGGTAACGCCGCATTTTCGCGTGCCTCTCACATCTTTCCCTATATCGCTGTGTTATCAAACAGCTTTCATAGCTTCCCCTATATTGCTGTGTTTTCGCATACCTCCTACTGCTTCCGATATATCGCTGTTTTTGCACACCTCTAATAGCTTGCCATAAATGGCGATATTTTCGCACACCTCTTGTGGCTTCCCCACTATCGATGTGTTTTCGAGCACCTCTCATACCTTCCCCTATATAGATATGTTTTCGCGCACCTCTCATAGCTTCCCATATATCGCTGCGTTTTCGCGCACCTCTCATAGCTTTCCCTATATCGCTATGTTTTCACGCGCCTCAGATAGCTTCCCCAATATCGCTGTGTTTTTGTGCACCTCTCATACCGTCCCATATATTGCTCAGATAACACTCCCCTCTGATAGCTTCCCCTATATCACCATGTTCTCACGCACCTCTCACAGCTTCAACTAAGTCGATGTGTTCGCGCACCTCTCATAGCTTCCCCTGTATCGATGTGTTCTCGTGCACCTCGCATCGCTTCCCCTATATCGCTGTGTTTTCGCACACCTCCCATGGCTTCCCATATATCGCTGTGTTTTCGTACACCTCTCATACTTTCTCCTATATCGCCTTGTTTTCTCGCACATCGCATAACTTCCACTCTATTGATGTGTTTTAGCGCACTGCTCATTCCTTCCCCTGTATCGCTGTGTTTTTAATGCACTTCGCATAGCTTCCCCTTTTTCGCCGTGTTTTCGCGCACCTTTCATAGCTTCCCATATATTGTGATCTTGTCGCGCACCTCTCATCGCTTTCTCCAAATCGCTGTGTTTTTGCGCACCTCTCATATCTTCCCCCATACTGCCGTGTTTTGGTGCATCTCACATAGCTTCCCCTACATCGCTGTGTTTTCGCGCACCTCCCATAGATTCTCCAACATAGCTGTGTTTTCGTGCACCTCTTATACCTTCCCTTGTATCGCTGTGTTTTTCCACACCTCCCATAGCTTCCCCGATAGTGCTGTGATTTTGTGCACCTCTCATATCTTCTCCTATAGCGCTGTGTTTTTGT
The DNA here is from genome assembly GCF_030028105.1 of Mobula birostris. Lineage (NCBI taxonomy): Eukaryota > Metazoa > Chordata > Chondrichthyes > Myliobatiformes > Myliobatidae > Mobula > Mobula birostris. The sequence goes on along the minus strand of NW_027276985.1, from coordinate 354,329 downwards.
GCACCTCCCATAGCTTCCCCAATATCGCTGTGTCTTCTCACACCTCTCATACCTTCCCCTATATCGTTCTGTTTTCGTGCACCTCCCGTAGCTTCCCATATACGGCTGTGTTTTCTGGCACCTCTCATAGCTTCCCCTATATCGCTGTGTTTTTGCGCACCTCGCATCGCTTCCCCTATATCGTTGTGTTTTCGTGCACCTCGCATACCTACCCCTATGTCGTTTTGTTTTTGTGCACCTCTCATACCTGCCAGTATATCGATGTGTTTTCGTGCACCTCTCGTAGCTTCCCTGGTAACGCCGCATTTTCGCGCACCTCTCACATCTTTCCCTATATCGCTGTGTTATCAAACAGCTTTCATAGCTTTCCCTATATCACTGTATTTTCGCGCACATCCCATAGATTCACCTTTATCGCTGTGTACTTGCTCACCTGTCATAGCTTCCCCTGTATCACCATGTTTTTACTCACCTCTCATAGCTTCCCCTATATCGCAGTGTTTTCGCGCACCTCTCATGTCTTCACCTAGATCGCTATGTTTTCACTCCTCTCAATACTTCCCCTATATCGCTGTGTTTTCTCGCACATCTGATACATTCTCCGGTATCGCCGTGTTTTCGCACACCTCTCATACCTTCTCCTATATCAGTGTGTTTTTGCGCACATCCCATTGCGTCCCCTATATCGCTGTGCCTTGCGCACCTCTCATACCTTCCCCGATATCGCTGTCTTTTCGCGCACATCCCATAGATTCACCTTTATCGCTGTGTTTTTGCTCACCTCTCATAGCTTCCCCTGTATCGCGATATAGGGGATGCTATGGGAGGTGCGCGAATACACAGCGATATAGGGGACGTTATGAGATGTGTATAACAATACAGCGATATAGATGAAGTTATGAGAGGTGCGCAAAAAACGGCGATGTAGGGGTAGCTAGAGAGGTGAGCAATAACACAGTGATAAAGGTGAATCTATGGGATGTGCGCGAAAAGACAGCGATATAGGGGAAGGTATGAAAGGTGCGCAAGGCACAGCGATATAGGGGAAGGTATGGAAGGAACTTGAAAACAGGGTGATATAGATGAAGTTATGAGAGGTATGCGAAGGCACAGCAATATAGGGGATGCTATGGAAGGTGCGCAAAACACAGTGATATAGGGGAAGACATGAGAGGTGTGCGAAAACAGGGCAATATAGTGGAAGCTATGAGAGGTGAGCTAAAACCCGGTGATACAGGGGAAGCTGTGAGGGGTGAGCAATAACACAGCGATAAAGATGAATCTATGGGATGTGTGCGAAAAGACATCGATATAGGGGAAGGTATGAGAGGTCTGCGAAAACACAGCGATATAGGGGACGCTATGGGACGTGCGCGAAAACACAGTGATATAGGGGAAGGTATGAGAGATGTGCGAGAACACGGCGAAATAGGGGAAATTATGAGAGTTGCGCGAAAACACGGCGATACGGGAGAATGTATCAGATCTGCGAGTAAACATAGCGATATAGGGGAAGTAATGAGAGGAGCGAAAACATAGCGATCTCGGTGAAGACATGAGAGGTGCACGAAAACAGGGCGATATAGGGGATACTATGGAAGGTGCGTGAATACACAGCGATATAGGGGATACAATGGGAGGTGCGTGAATACATAGCGATATAGGGGACGTGATGAGATGTGCAAGAAAATGCAACGATATTAGTGATGGTATGAGAGGTGCACAAAAACACAGCGATATTGGGGAAGGTATGAGAGGTGCGCGAAAGCACAGCGATATACGGGACGGTATGAGATGTGCATGAATACACGGCAATAGACGGGAAACCATGAGAGGTGTGCGAAAACACAGCGATATAGGGGAAGTTATGAGAGGTGCTTGAATACACAGTGATATAGGTGAAGGTATGAGAGGAGTGCGAAAACAGTGCGATATAGGGGAAGTTATGAGAGGTGCGTGAAAACCCCGCAATATAGGGGACGTTATGAGATGTGCATGAAAACACGGCGATATAGGGGAAGGTATGAGAGGTTTACAAAAACACAGTGATATAGGAGAAGTTATGAGAGCTGTGCGAAAACAAAGCGATATGGGGAAGGTATGAAAGGTGCACGAAAACACAGAGAAAAACACGGGAAGGAATGGGAGGTGCTCGAATACACAGCGATATAGGGGATGTTATGAGATGTGCATAAAAACATGGCGATACAGGGGAAGTTATGAGAGGTGCGTAAAAATACAGCGATATAGGAGAAGTTATGAGAGGTGCGTGAAAACACAGCGATATAAGGGAAGGTAGGAGAGGTGCACGAAAACACAGTGATATTGGGGAAGGTATGGGAGGTGCGAGAAGGCACAGCAATACAGGGGATGCTATGAGGGGTGCGCGAAAAAACCGTGATATAGGGGAAGACGTGAGAGGTGCGCAAAAACAGGGCAATATAGTGGAACCTATGGGATGTGCGCGAAACCACGGCGATACAGGGGAATGTATCAGAGGTGCGAGAAAACACAGCGATATAGGGGACGCTATGGGACATGCGCAAAAAAACAGTGATATAGTGGAAGGTATGAGAGGTGTGTGATAACACGGCGATATAGGGGAAATTGTAAGAGGTGCGCGAAAACATGGCAATACAGGAGAATGTATCAGAGGTGCGAGAAAACACAGCGATATAGGGGAATTAATGATAGGAGCGAAAACATAGCGATATAGGTTAAGACATGCGAGGTGCGCGAAAACAGGGCGATATAGGGTATGCTATGAGAGGTGAGCAATAACACAGTGATCAAGGTGAAGCTATGGGATGTGCGCGAAAACAGCGATGTAGGCGAAGCTATGGGAGGTGCGTCAAAACACAGCGATATAGGGGATGGTATGAGATGTGCATGAATACACGGTGATATTGGGGAAGCCATGAGAGGTGCCTGAAAACACAGCGATATAGGGGAAGGTATGAGAGGTGTGCAAAATCACAGCGATATAGGAGAAGTTAAGAGAGCTGCGTGAAAACACAGCGATATAGGGCAAGGTATGAGAGGTGTGCGAAAACACAGCGATTTAGGGGAAGGTATGAGGGGAGTACGAAAACACAGCGTTATCGGGAAAGTATGGGAGGTGCGCGAAAACAGGGTGATATAGGGGAAGCTATCAGAGGTGAGCAAAAATACGGCGATACAGGGGAAACTATGGGAGGTGCGTGAATACACAGCGATATAGGGGACGTGATGAGATGTGCATGAAAACAGAGATGTAGGTGAAGGAATGGGAGGTGCGCGAAAACAGGGCGATATAGGTGAAGGAATGGGAGGTGCGCGAAAACAGGGCCATATAGATGAAGTTATGAGAGGTATGCGAAGGCACAGCAATATAGGGCATGCTATGGAATGTGCGCGAAAACACAGTGATATAGGGGAAGACAAGAGAGGTGCGCGAAAACACGGCGATATAGCGGAATCTATGAGTGGTGAGCAAAAACACGGCGATACAGAGGAAGCTATGAGAGATGAGCAATAACACAGCGATAAAGGTGAATGTATGCGATGTGCGCGAAAAGACAGCGATATAGGGAAAGGTATGAGAGGTGCGCAAGGCACAGTGATATAGGGGATGCTATGGGAGGTGCGTGAATACACAGCGTTATAGGGGACGTGATGAGATGTGCATGAAAACACAGCGATATTAGGGAAGATATGAGAGGTGCACAAAAACACAGCGATATAGGAGAAGTTATGAGAGATGTGTGAAAACACAGCGATATAGGGGAAGGTATGAGAGGTGCACGAAAACAGCGATATAGGTGAAGGAATGGGAGGTGTGCGAAAACAGGGCGATATAGGTGAAAGAATGGGAGGTGCGCGAAAACAGGGCGATATAGGGGACGTATGAGATGTGTATAACAATACGGCGATATAGGGGAAGTTATGACAGTTTCGCAAAAACACTGGGATGTAGGCGAAGGTATGAGAGGTGTGCAAAAACTCAGCGATATAGGGGACGGTATGAGATGTGCATGAATACACGGCAATAGTCGGGAAACCATGAGAGGTGTGTGAAAACACAGCGATATAGGGGAAGTTATGAGAGGTGCGCAAGGCACAGCGATATAGGAGAAGGTATGGAAGGTGCTCGAAAACAGGGTGATATAGATGAAGGCACAGCAATATAGGGGATGCTATGGAAGGTGCACGAAAACACAATGATATAGGGGAAGACATCAGAGGTGCGCGAAAACAAGGCAATATAGTGGAAGCTATGAGAGGTGAGCTAAAACCCACCGATACAGGGGAAGGTGTGAGAGGTGTCCGAAAACACAGCGATATAGGGGAAGTTATGAGATGTGCATTTAAACACGGCGATATAGGGGAAGGTATGAGAGGTGCACGAAGGCACAGCGATATAGGGGATGCTATGGGAGGTGCACAAAAACACAGTGATATAGGGGAAAGTATGAGACGTGTGCGAAAACTTGGCGTTACAGGGAAATGCATCAGAGGTGCGAGAAAACACAGCGATGTAGGAGAAGACATGAGAGGTGCGCAAAAACGTGGCAATATAGTGGAAGTTATGGGATGTGCGCTAAAACAGGGCGATGTAGGGGAAGGTATGAGAGGTGCGTGAATGCACAGCGATATAGGGGATGCTATGGGAGGTGCGTGAATATACAGCGATATAGGGGACGTGATGAGATGTGCATGAAAATGCAACGAAATAGTGAAGGTATGAGAGTTGCACGAAAACACAGCGATATAGAGGAAGGTGTGAGAGGCGCGCGAAAGCACAGCGATATATGGGACGGTTTGAGATGTGCATGAATACACGGCGATAGACGGGAAACCATGAGAGGTGTGCGAAAAAACAGCGACATAGGGGAAGTTATGAGAGGTGCGTGAAAACACAGTGATATAGGGGAAGGTATGAGAGGAGCACGAAAACAGGGAGATATAGGGGAAGTTATGAGAGGTGCGTGAAAACCCAGCGACATAGTGGACCTTATGAGATGTGCATGAAAAAAAGGCGATATAGGGGAAGGTATGAGAGGTGCGTGTAGGCACAGCGATATAGGGAATGTTATGGGAGGTGCACGGAAACACAGCTAAATAGGGGACGTTATGAGATGTGCATGAAAACACAGCGAAATAGGGGAAAGTATGAGAGGTGCATGAAAACACGGCCATATAGGGGAAGGTATGAGAGGTGCATGAAAACACGGCGATATAGGGGAAGGTATGAGAGGTGCATGAAAACACAGCGAAATAGGGGATGGTATGGGAGGTGCACGAAAACGCAGCGATACAAGGGAAGGTATAGGAGGTGCATGAAAACTGGGCGATATAGGGGAAGGTATGAGAGGTGCACGAAGGCACAGCGATATAGGGGATGCTATGGGAGGTGCGCGAAAACAGTAATATAGGGGACGTGATGAGATGTGCATGAAAACGCAACGGTATTAGGGAAGGTATGAGAGGTGCACAAAAACACAGCGATATACGAGAAGTTACGAGAGGTGTGCGAAAACACAGCGATATAGGGGAAGGTATGGGAGGTGCACGAATACACAGCGATATAGGGGACGTTATGAGATGTGCATAAAATCACAGCGATATAGTGGAAGTTATGAGAGGTGCGCAAAAATACAGAAATATAGGAGAAGTTATGAGAGGTGCGCGAAAACAGGGCGATATAGGGGAAGGTATGAGAGGTGCACGAAGGCACAGTGATATAGGGGATGCTATGGGAGGTGCGTGAATATACATTGATATAGGGGACGTGATGAGATGTGCATGAAAACGCAGCGATATTAGGGAACGTATGAGAGGTGCACAAAAACACAGCGATGTAGGAGAAGTTATGAGGTGTGTGAAAACACAGCAATATAGGGGAATGTATGAGAGGTGCACGAAAACAGCGATATAGGTGAAGGAATGGGAGGTGCGCGAAAACAGGGCGATATAGGGGAAGGTATGAGAGGTGCGCGAAGGCACAGCGATATAGGGGATGCTATGGGAGGTGCGCGAATACACAGCGATATAGGGGACGTTATGAGATGCGCATAACAACACGGCGATATAGGGGAAGTTATGAGAGGTGAGCAAAAACACGGCGATACAGGGGAAGTTATGAAAGGTGCGTGAAAACCCAGCAATATAGGGGACGTTATGAGATGTGCATGAAAACACAGCGATATAGGGGAAGGTATGAGAGGTGCACGAAGGCACAGCGATATAGAAGATGCTATGGGAGGTGCGCGAAAACACAGTGATATAGGGGACGGTATGAGATGTGTATGAAAACACGGCGATATATGGGAAGCTATGAGAGGTGCGTTAAAACACGGCGATATAGGGGAAAGTATGAGAGGTGAGCAATAACACAGCGATAAAGGTGAATCTATGCGATGTGCGCGAAAAGACAGCGATATAGGGGAAGGTATGAGAGGTGCGCAAGGCACAGCGATATAAGGGATGCTATGGGAGGTGCGTGAATACACAGCGATATAGGGGACGTTATGAGATGTACATGAAAACGCAGCGATATTAGGGAAGGTATGAGAGGTGCACAAAAACACATCGATATAGGAGAAGTTATGAGAGGTAAGCGAAAACACAGCGATATAGGGGAAGGTATGAAAGGTGCACGAAAACACAGAGATATATACGGGAAGGAATGGGAGGTGCACGAATACACAGCGATATAGGGGACGTTATGAGATGTACATGAAAACACAGCCATATAGGGGAAGTTATGAGAGGTGCACAAAAATGCTGTGATATAAGGGAAGGTATAGGAGGTGCGCGAAAACAGGGCAATATAGGGGAAGTTATGAGAGGTGCACGAAAACGCAGCGATATAAGGGAAGGTATAGAAGGTGCGCGAAAACTGGGCTATATAAGGGAAGGTATGAGAGGAGCACGAAGGCACAGCGATATAGGGGATGCTATGGGAGGTGCGCGAAAACACAGCGATATAGGAGACGGTATGAGATGTGCATAAAAACATGGCGATATAGGAGGAGGTATGAGAGGTGCGCGTAAACACGGCGAGATAGGGGAAAGTATGAGAGGTGTGCGAAAACTTGGCGTTACAGGGGAATGCATCAGAGGTGCCAGAAAACACAGCGATGTAGTGGAATACATGAGAGGTGCGCGAAAACAGGGCAATGTAGTGGAAGCTATGCGATGTGCATGAAAACAGGGCGATATAGGGTAAAGTAAAGGAGAGGTGTGCGAGAACACGGCAATATCGGGGAAATTAAGTGAAGTGTGCGAAAACACAGCGATACGGGAGAATGTATCAGATGTGCGAGAAAGCACAGCGATATAGAGGAAGTATTGAGAGGAGCGAAAACATAGCGATCTAGGTGAAGACATGAGAGGTGCGCGAAAACACGGCGATATAGGGGAAGCTATGAGAGGTGAGCAATAACACAGCGATAAAGGTGAATCTATGGGATGTGAGCGAAAAGACAGTGATATAGGGGAAGCAATGAGAGGTGCTCAAGGCACAGCGATATAGGGGATGCTATGGGAGCTGCGTGAATACACAGTGATATAGGGGACGTTATGAGATGTGCATGAAAACACAGCCATATAGGGGAAGCTATGAGAGGTGCACGAAAACGCAGTGATATAAGGGAAGGTATAGGAATTGCGCGAAAACAGGGCAATATAGGGGAAGGTATGAGAGGTGCACGAAAACGCAGCGATATAAGGGAAGGTATAGAAGGTGCGCGAAAACTGGGCGATATAAGGGAAGGTATGAGAGGAGCACGAAGGCACAGCGATATAGGGGATGCTATGGGAGGTGCGCGAAAACACAGCGATATAGGAGACGGTATGAGATGTGCATAAAAACATGGCGATTTAGGGGGAGGTATGAGAGGTGCGCGTAAATACGGCGATATAGGGGAAAGTATGAGAGGTGCGCGAAAACTTGGCGTTACAGGGGAATGCATCGGAGGTGCCAGAAAACACAGCGATGTAGTGGAAGACATGAGAGGTGCGCGAAAAAAGGGCAATATAGTGGAAGGTATGGGATGTGCGCGAAAACAGGGCGATATAGGGGAAGGTATGAGAGGTGCGCGAAAACACAGTAATATAGGGGACGCTATGGAACGTGCGCGAAAACACAGTGATATAGGGGAAAGTATGAGAGGTGTGCGAGAACACGGCGATATAGGGGAAATTATGAGAGATGTAAAAACACGGCGATACGGGAGAACGTATCAATTGTGCGAGAAAACACAGCGATATAGGGGAAGTATTGAGAGGAGCGAAAACATAGCGATCTAGGTGAAGACATGAGACGTGAGCAAAAACACGGCAATACAGGGGAAGCTATGAGAGGTGAGCAATAACACAGCGATAGAGATGAATCTATGGGATGTGCGCAAAATGACAGCGATATAGGGGAAGGTATGAGAGGTGCGCAAGGCACAGTGATATAGGGGATGCTATGGGAGGAGCGCGAATACGCAGAGATATAGGGGACGTGATGAGATGTGCATGAAAACAGCGATATTAGCGAAGGTATGAGAGGTTCACAAAAACACTGTGATATAGGAGAAGTTATGAGAGGTGTGTGAAAACACAGCGATATAAGGGAAGGTATGAAAGGTAAAAGAAAACACAACGATATAGGAGAAGTTATGAGAAGTGTGTGAAAACACAGAGATATAGGGGAAGGTATTACAGGTGCACGAATACACAGCGATATAGGGGACGGTATGGGAGGTGTGCGAAAACAGGGCGACGTAGGGGAAGGTATGAGATGTGCGCGAAGGCACAGCAATATAAGGGATGCTATGGGAGGTGCGCGAACACACAGCGATATAAGAGACGGTATGAGATGTGCATAAAAACATGGCGATATAGGGGGAGGTATGAGAGGTGCGCGTGAACACGGTGATATAGGGGAAAGAATGAGAGGTGCGTGAAAACTTGGCGTTACAGGGGAATGCATCAGAGGCACCAGAAAACACAGCTATGTAGTGGAATACATGAGAGGTGCGCTAAAACAGGGCAATATAGTGGAAGCTATGAGAGGTGCGCGAAAACACAGCGATATAGGAGACGCAATGGGACGTGCGTGAAAACACAGTGATATAGGGGAAGTTATGAGAGGTGTGCGAGAACACGGCGATATAGGGTAAATTATGAGAGATGTGCGAAAACACGGCGATACGGGAGAATGTATCAGATGTGCGAGAAAACACAGCGATATAGGGGAAGTATTGAGAGGATCGAAAACAGCGATCTAGGTGAAGACATGAGAGGTGCGCGAAAACATGGCGATATAGGGGAAGCTATGAGAGGTGGGCAAAAACACGGCGATACAGGGGAAGCTATGAGAGGTGAGCAAAAACACGGCGATACAGGGGAAGCTATGAGAGGTGAGCAATAACACAGCGATAAAGGTGAATCTATGGGATGTGCACGAAAAGACAGCGATATAGGGGAAGCTATGAGAGGTGCGCAAGGCACAGCGATATAGGGGATGCTATGGGAGGTACGTGAATACACAGCGATATAGGGGACGTGATGAGATGTGCATGAAAACGCAGTGATATTAGGGAAGGTATGAGAGGTGCACAAAAACACAGCGATATAGGAGAAGTTATGAGAGGTGTGTGAAAATACAGCAATATAGGGGAAGGTATGAAAGGTGCACGAAAACGCAGTGATATAAGGGAAGGTATAGGAGGTGCGCGAAAACAGGGCGATATAGGGAAGGTATGAGAGGTGCTCGAAGGAACAGCGATATATGGGATGCTATCGGAGGTGCGCAAAAACACAGCGATATAGGAGACGGTATGAGATGTGCATAAAAACATGGCGATATTGGGGGAGGTATGAGAGGTGCGCGAAAACACAGTGGTATAGGGGAAGACATGAGAGGTGCTCGAAAACAGGGCTATATAGTGGAAGCTATGGGATATGCGCGAAAACATGGCGATACAGGGAAAAGTATGAGAGGTGCCCGAAAACACAGCGATACAGGGGATGCTATGGGACGTGCGCAAAAACGCAGTGATATAGTGGAAGGTACGAGAGGTGTGCAAGAACATGGCTATATAGGGGAAATTATGAGAGGTCCGCGAAAACACGGTGATATATGAGAAGTTATGAGAGTTGAGTGAAAACACAGCGATATAGGGGAAGGTGTGAAGGTATGAGAGGTGCACGAAAACACAGCGATATAGGGGAAGGTATGAGAGGTGCGCGAAGGCACAGTGATATAAGGGACGGTATGAGATGTGCATGAAAACACGGAGATATCGGGGAAGAAATGAGAGATGCGTGAAAACACGGCGATATAGGGGAAAGTATGAGAGGTGCGCAAAAACACGGCGATACAGGGGAATGCATCACAGGTGCGAGAAAACACAGCGATATAGGGGAAGTTATGAGAGAAGCAAAAACACAGCGATATAGGGGAGACATGAGAGGTGCACGAAAACAGGGCAATATTGTGAGAGCTATGGGATGTGCATGAAAACAGGTTGATATAGGAGATGGTATGAGAGCTGCGCGAAAACACAGCAATATAGGGGACTCCATGGGACATGCGTGAAAACACAGTGATATACGGGAAGGTATGCGAGCTGGGCGAGAACACAGCGATATAGGGGAAAGTAGGAGAGGTGTGCGAAAACTTGGCGTTATAGGGGAATGCATCAGATGTGTGAGAAAACACAGCGATATAGGGGAAGACGTGAGAGGTGCGTGAAAACTGGGCAATGTAGTGGAAGCTATGGGACGTGCGCGAAAACACAGTGATATAGGGGATGGTATGACACGTGTGTGAGAACACGGCGATATAGGCGAAATTATGAGAGGTACGCGAAAACACGGCGATACAGGAGAATTAATGAGAAGAGCGAAAACATAGCGATCTAGGTGAAGACATGAGAGGTGCGCGAAAACACGGCGATATAGGGGAAGCTATGAGAGGTGAGCAAAAACACGGCGATATAGGGGAATCTATGAGAGGTGAGCAATAACACAGCGATAAAGGTGAAGCTATGGGATGTGTGCGAAAAGACAACGATATAGGGGAAGGTATGAGAGGTGCGCGAAAACACAGCGATACAGGGGAAGGTATGAGAGGAGTACTAAAACAGAGTGATATAGTGGAAGTTATGAGAGGTGCGTGAAAACCCAGCGATATAGGGGACGTTAAGAGATGTGCATGAAAACACGGCGATATTGGGGAAGTCATGAGAGATGCACAAAAATACAGCGATAGAGGAGAAGTTATGAGAGGTGCGTGAAAACACAACGATATAGGGGGAGGTATGAGAGGTGCACGAAAACACAGCGATATGGGAGAATGTATGGGAGGTGCGCGTAAACAGGGCGATATAGGGGAAGGTATGAGAGGTGCTCGAAGGCACAGCAATATAGGGGATGCTATGGGAGGTGCGCGAAAACACAGTGAAATAGGGGAAGACATGAGAGGTGCGCAAAAACAGGGCAATATAGTGGAAGCTATGGGATGTGCGCGACAACACAGAGATACAGGGTAATGCATCAGAGTTGCGAGAAAACACAGCGATGTTGGGGACGCTATGGGACTTGCGCGAAAACAGTGATATAGGGGAAGGCATGAGAGGTCTGCGAGAACACGGCGAAATGGGGAAATTATAAGAGGTGCACGAAAACACAGCGATATAGGAGACGGTATGAGACGAGCACGAATACATGGCGATATTGGGGAAGCCATGAGAGGTGCGTGAAAACACAGCGATATAGGGGAAGGTATGAGAGGTGCACGAAGACACAGCGATATAGGGGATGCTATGGGAGGTGCGCGAAAACACAGTGATATAGGTGACGGTATGAGATGTGTATGAAAACATGGTGATATAGGGGAAGCTATGAGAGGTACGCAAAAACGTGGTGATATAGGGGAAGTTATGAGAGGTGCGCAAAAATACAGCAATGTAAGAGAAGTTATGACAGGTGCGTGAAAACACAACGATATAGGGGAAGGTATGAGAGGTGTGTGAAAGCACAGCGATATAGGGGAAGGAACGGGAGGTGCGTGAAAACGGCGATATAGGGGAAGGTATGAGAGGTGCGCGAGCGCACAGCGACATAGGGGACGGTATGAGATGTGTATGAAAACATGGTGATATAGGGGAAGCTATGAGAGGTACGCGAAAACACGGCGATATAGGGGAAAGTATGAGAGGTGCGTGAAAACTTGGCGTTACATTGGAATGCATCAGAAGTGCGAGAAAACACAGTGATGTAGGAGAAGACATGAGAGTTCCGCGAAAACAGAGCAATATAGTGGAAGCTATGGGATGTGCGCGAAAACAGGGCGATATAGGGGAAGGTATGAGAGGTGCGCAAAAATACAGCAATGTAAGAGAAGTTATGAGAGGTGCGTGAAAACACAACGATATAGGGGAAGGTATGAGAGGTGTGTGAAAACACAGCGATATAGGGGAAGGAATGGGAGGTGCGTGAAAACGGCGATATAGGGGAAGGTATGAGAGGTGCGCGAGCGCACAGCGATATAGGGGATGGTATGAGATGTGTATGAAAACATGGTGATATAGGGGAAGCTATGAGAGGTACACGAAAACACGGCGATATAGGGGAAAGTATGAGAGGTGCGCGAAAACTTGGCGTTACATGGGAATGCATCTGAAGTGCGAGAAAACACAGTGATGTAGGAGAAGACATGAGAGTTCCGCGAAAACAGAGCAATATAGTGGAAGCTATGGGATGTGCGCGAAAACAGGGCGATATAGGGGAAGGTATGAGAGGTGCGCGAAAACACAGCGATATAGGGGACGCTATGGGACGTGCGCGAAAACACAGTGATATAGGGGAAGGTATGAGAGGTGCACAAAAACACAGCGATATAGGGGAAGTTATGAGAGGTGCGCAAAAATGCAGAAATGTAAGAGAAGTTATGAGAGGTGCGTGAAAACACAACGATATAGGGGAAGGTATGATAGGTGCACAAAAACACAGCGATACAGGAGAAATTATGAGAGGTGTGTGAAAACACAGCGATATAGGGGATGCTATGGGAGGTGCGTGAATACACAGCGATATAGGGGACGTTATGAGATGTGCATAAAAACACAGCCATATAGAAGAAGTTATGTGAGGTGTGCAAAAATACAGCAATGTAGGAGAAGTTATGAGAGGTGCGTGAAAACACAGCAATATAGAGGATGCTATGGGAGGTGCGCGAAAACAGGGCGATATAGGAGGAGGTATGAGAGGTGCGCGAAAACAGGGCGATATAGGGGGCGCTATTGGACGCGCGCCAGAACACATTGATATAGGGGAATATATGAAAAGTGTGCGAGAACACGGAGAAACAGGGGAATGTATCAGAGGTGCGAGAACACAGAGCGATATAGGGGAAGTAATGAGAGGAGCGGAAACACAGCGATATAGGTGAAGATATGAGAATTGCGTGAAAACATGGCAATATAGGGGAAGCTATGGGAGGTGAGCAATACCACAGCGATAAAGGTGAAGCTATGAGATGAGCGTGAAAAGACAGCAATATAGGGGAAGCTATGAGAGGTGTGCGAAAACACAGCGATGTAGGCGAAGCCATGAGAGGTGTGCGAAAACAGGGCGATATTGGGGAAGGTATGAGAGGTGCACGAAGAAACAGCGATATAGGGGATTCTATGGGAGGAGCGTGAATACACAGCGATATAGGGGACGTTATGAGATGTGCATGAAAATATGGCGATATTGGGGAAGCCATGAGAGGTGTGTGAAAAGACACCGATATAGGGGAAGGTATGGGAGGTGTGCGAAAACAAGGCGATATATGCGTAGATATGAGAGGTGAGCGACAGCACAGCGATATAGGGGACGCTAAGGGAGGTGCACGAATACCCAGCGATATAGGGGACATTAAGAGACGTGCATGAAAACGCGGCGATATTGGGGAAGCCACGAGAGGTGCACAAAAATACAGCGATATGGGAGAAGTTATGAGAGGGGCATGAAAACACAGCGATATTGGGGGAGGTAGGAGAGGTGCACGAAAACATGGCGATATAGGGGAAGGTATGAGAGGTGCACGAAGGCACAGCAATATAGGCGATGCTACGGGAGGTGCGCGAAAACACAGTGATATAGGGGAAGACATGAGAGGTGCACAAAAATAGGGCAATATAATGGAAGCTATGGGATGTGCACGAAAACACAATGATATAGGGGAAGGTATGAGAGATGTGCGAGAACACGGCGATATAGGGGAAATTATGAGAGGTGCGCGAAAACACGGCGATATAGGGGAAATTATGAGAGGTGGGCGAAAACACGACGATACGGGAGAATGTATCAGATGTGCGAGAAAACACAGCGATATAGCGGAAGTAATGAGAGGAGCGAAAACATAGCGATCTAGGTGACGACATGAGAGGTGCGTGAAAACACAGCGATATAGGGGACGTTATGAGATGTGCATAACAACACGGCGATATAGGGGAAGTTATGAGAAGTGCGCAAAAACACGGCGATACAGGGCAAGCTATGAGAGATGAGCAATAACACAGCAATAATGGTGAATCTATGGGATGTGCGCAAAAAGACAGCAATTTAGGGGAAGGAATGAAGGGGCGCAAGGAACAGCGATATAGGGGAAGGTATGAGAGGTGCGCAAGGCACAGTGATATAGGGGGAGGTATGAGAGGTGCGCAAGGCACAGCGATATAGGGGGAGGTATGAGAGGTGCATGAAAACACAGCGATATAGGGGAAGGTATGGAAAGTGCTCGAAAACAGGGTGATATAGATGAATTTATGAGAAGTATGTGAAGGCACAGCAATATAGGGGATGCTATGGAAGGTGCGCGAAAACACAGTGATATCAGGGAAGACATGAGAGGTGCGTGAAAACACGGCGATATAGGGGAAGCTATGAGAGGTGAGCAAAAACATGGCGATACAGGGGAAGCTATGAGAGGTGAGCAATAACACAGCGATAGTGAATCTATGGGATGTGCGCAAAAAGACAGCAATTTAGGGGAAGGAATGAAGGGGCGCAAGGAACAGCGATATAGGGGACGTTATGAGAGGTGCGCGAAAACAGGGCGATATAGAGGAAGTTATGAGAGGTGAGCAAAAATACGGCGATATAGGGGAAGTTATGAGATGTGCATGAAAACACGGCGATATACGGAAAGGTATGAGAGGTGCACGAACGCACAGCGATATAGGGGATGCTATGGGAGGTGCGCGAAAACACAGTGATATAGGGGACGGTATGAGATGTATATGAAAACACGGGGATATATGGGAAGCTATGAGAGGTACGCGTAAACACGGCGATATAGGGGAAAGTATGAGAGGTGCGCGAAAACTTGGCGTTACAGGCGAATGCATCAGAGGTGCGAGAAAAGACAGCGATGTAGGGGAAGTTATGAGAGGTGCGCAAGGCACAGCGATATAGGGGATGCTATGGGAGGTGCGTGAATACACAGCGATATGGGGACGTGATGAGATGTGCATGAAAACGCAGTGATATTAGGGAAGGTATGAGAGGTGCACAAAAACACAGCGATATTGGAGAAGTTATGAGAGGTGTGCGAAAACACAGCGATATAGGGGAAGGTATGAAAGGTGCACGAAAACGCAGTGATATAAGGGAAGGTATAGGAGGTGCGCGAAAACAGGGCGATATAGGGGAAGGTATGAGAGGTGCACGAAGGCACAGCGATATAGGGGATGCTATGGGAGGTGCGCAAAAGCACAGCGATATAGGAGACCGTATTGAGATGTGCATAAAAACATGGCGATATAGGGGGAGGTATGAGAGGTGCACGAAGGCACAGCGATTTAGGGGAAAGTATGAAAGGTGCGCGAAACTTGGTGTTACAGGGAAATGTATCAGAGGTGCCAGAAAACACAGCGATGTAGTGAAAGACATGTGAGGTGCGCGGAAACAGGGCAATATAGTGGAAGGTATGGGATGTGCGCGAAAACAGGGAGATATAGGGGAAGGTATGAGAGGTGCGCGAAGGCACAGCGATATTGGGGATGCTATGGGAGGTGCACGAATACACAGTGATATAGGGGACGTTATGAGATGTGCATAAAAACACGGCAATATAGGGGAAGTTATGAGAGGTGCGCAAAAATACAGCAATACAGGGGAAGTTATGAGAGGTGCGTGAAAACAGAGCGATATAGGGGACGCTATTGAACGTGCGCGAAAACACAGTGATATAGGGGAAGATATGAGAGGTGTGCGAGAACACGGCGATATAGGTGAAATTATGAGAGTTGCGCGAAAACACGTTGATACAGGGAACTGTATCAGAAGTGCGAGAACACAGAGCGATATAGGGGAAGTAATGAGAGGAGCGGAAACACAGCGATATAGGTGAAGAAATGAGAGGTGCGCGAAAACACGGCGATATAGGGGAAGGTATGAGATGTGCGGAAAAACACAGCGATGTAGGCGAAGCCATGGGAGGTGCACGGGAAACAGGGCGATATAAGGGAAGGTATGAGCGATGCGTGAAGGCACAGCGATATAGGGGATGCTATGGGAGGTGCGTGAATACACAGAGATATAGGAGACGTTATGAGATGTGCATGAAAAAACGGTGATATTGGGGAAGCCATGAGAGGTGTGCGAAAATAAAGCGATATAGGGGACGGTATGGGAGGTGTGCGAAAACAGGGCGACATAGGGGAAGGTATGAGAGGTGCGCGAAGGCACAGTGATATAGGGGATGCTATGGCAGTTGCGCGAATACACAGCGATATATGGACGTTAAGAGATGTGCATGAAAATACGGCAATATAGGGGAAGGTATAAGAGTTGCACAAAAATACAGTGATATAGGAGAAGTTATGAGAGGTGCGTGAATAACACAGCGATATCAGGGAAGGTATGAGGGGTGCACGAAAAAACAGCGATATTGGGGAAGGTATGAGAGGTGCGAAGGCACAGCGATATAAGGGATGCTATGAGAGGTGCGTGAATACATCGCGATATATGGGACGTGATGAGATGTGCATGAAAACGCAGCGATATCAGGGAAGGTATGAGAGGTTCACAAAAACACAGCGATATAGGAGAAGTTGTGAGAGGTGTGCGAAAACACAGCGATATAGGGGAAGGTATGAAATGTGCATGAAAACACAGCCATATGGGGAAGTATTGAGAGGAGCGAAAACATAGCGATCTAGGTGAAGAAATGACAGGTGAGCAAAAACACGGCGATACAGGGGAAGCTATGAGGGGTGAGGATTAACACAGTGATAAAGCTGAATCTATGGGATGTGCACGAAAAGACAGCGATATAGGGGAAGCTATGAGAGGTGCGCAAGGCACAGCGATATAGAGGAAGCTATGAGAGGTGCGCAAGGCACAGCGATATAGGGGAAGCTACGAGAGGTGCGCGAAAACAGGGCAATATAGTGGAAGCTATGGAAGGTGCGCGAAAACAGGGCGATATAGGGGAAGGTATGAGAGGTGTGCGAAAACACAGCGATATAGGGGACTTTATGGGAGGTGCACGAATACACAGTGATATAGGGGACGTTATGAGATTCGCATGAAAACACGGCAATATAGGGGAAGGTATAAGAGCTGCGCCAAAATACAGTGATATAGGAGAAGTTATGAGAGGTGTGTGAAAACACAGCGATATAATGGTAGCTATGAGAGGTGCACGAAAACACAGCGATATTGGGGAAGGTATGGGAGGTGCGCGAAAACAGGGCGATATAGTGGAAGCTATTGGATGTGCACGAAAACAGGGCGATATAGGCGATGCTATGAGAGGTGCGCGAAAACACCGTGATATATGGGGAAGACATGAGAGGTGCGCAAAAACAGGGCAATATAGTGGAACCTATGGGATGTGCGCGAAACCACGGCGATACAGGGGAATGTATCAGAGGTGCGCGAAAACACGGCGATATAGGGGAAGCTATGAGGGGTAAGCAATAACACAGCGATAAAGTTGAAGTTATGGGATGTGCGTGAAAACAGGGCGATATAGGGGAAGATATGAGAGGTGCGCAAAAACACAGCGATATAGGGGAAGGTCTGGGAGGTGCTTGAATACACAGACATATAGGAGACGTTATGAGATGTGCATGAAAATACGACGATATTGGGGAAGCCATGAGAGGTGTGCGAGAATACAGCGATATAGGGGACGGTATGGGAGGAGTGCGAAAACAGGGCGACGTAGGGGAAGGTATGAGAGGTGCGCGAAGGCACAGCGATATAGGGGATGCTATGAGAGGTGCGCGAAAACACCGTGATATAGGGGAAGACACGAGAGGTGCGCAAAAACAGGGCAATATAGTGGAACCTATGGGATGTGCGCGAAACCACGGCGATACAGGGGAATGTATCAGAGGTGCGAGAAAACACAGCGATATAGGGGACGCTATGGGACATGCGCAAAAAAACAGTGATATAGGGGACGGTATGAGAGGTGTGCGAGAACATGGCGATATAGGGGAAATTGTAACAGGTGCGCGAAAACATGGCAATACAGGAGAATGTATCAGAGGTGCGAGAAAACACAGCGATATAGGGGAATTAATGATCGGAGAGAAAACATAGCGATATAGGTGAAGACATGCCAGGTGCGCGAAAACACGGCGTTATAGGGTAAGCTATGAGAGGTGAGCAATAACACAGCGATCAAGGTGAAGCTATGGGATGTGCGCGAAAACAGCGATGTAGGTGAAGCTATGGGAGGTGCGCCAAAACACAGCGATATAGGGGACGGTATGAGATGTGCATGAATACACGGCGATATTGGGGAAGCCATGAGAGGTGCCTGAAAACACGGCGATATAGGGGAAGGTATGAGAGGTTCCCGAAGGCACAGCGATATAGGGGATGCTATGGGAGGTGCGCGAAAATACAGCGATATAGGAGACGGTATGAGTTGTGCATAGAAACATGGCGATATAGGGGGAGGTATGAGAGGTTCGCGTAAACACGGCGACATAGGGGAAAGTATGAGAGGTGCGCGAAAGCAGGGCAATATAGTGGAAGCTATGGGATGTGCACGAAAACAGGGCGATATAGGGGATGCTATGAGAGGTGCGCGAAAACACCGTGATATAGGGGAAGACATGAGAGGTGCGCAAAAACAGGGCAATATAGTGGAACCTATGGGATGTGCGCGAAACCACGGTGATACAGGGGAATGTATCAGAGGTGCGAGAAAACACAGCGATATAGGGGACGCTATGGGACATGCGCAAAAACACAGTGCTATAGGGGAAGTTATGAGAGGTGTGCGAGAACACGGCGATATAGGGGACATTATGAGAGGTGTGCGAAAACACGGCGATACGGGAGAATGTATCAGATGTGCGAGAAAACACAGCGATATAAGGGAAGTATTAAGAGGATCGAAAACATAGCGATCTAGGTGAAGACATGAGAGGTGCGCGAAAACATGTCGATGTACTGGAAGCTATGAGAAGTGAACAAAAACAGCGATATAGGGGAATCTATGAGAGGTGAGCAATAACACAGCGATAAAGTTGAATCTATGGGATGTGCGTGAAAAGACAGCGATATAGGGGAAGTTATGAGAGGTGCGCAAGGCACAGCGATATAGGGGATGCTATGGGAGGTGCGTGAATACACAGCGATATAGGGGACGTGATGAGATGTGCATGAAAACGCAGTGATATTGGGGAATGTATGAGAGGTGTGCAAAAACACAGCGGTATACGGGAATGCATGAGAGGTGCACGAAAACAGCGATATAGGTGAAGGAATGGGAGGTGCGCGAAAACAGGGCGATATTTGGGAAGGTATGAGAGGTGCGCGAAAGCACAGCCATATAAGGGAAGCTATGGGAGGTGCGCGAATATACAGCGATATAGAGGACGTTATGAGATGTGCATAACAACACGGCGATATAGGGGAAGCTATGAGGGGTGAGCAATAACACAGCGCTAAAGGTGAATCTATGGGATGTGCGCGAAAAGACAGCGATAGAGGGGAAGGTATGAGAGGTGCGCAAGGCACAGCGATATAGGGGGAGGTATGAGAGGTGCACGAAAACACAGAAATATAGGGGACGTGATGAGATGTGCATGAAAACGCAGTGATATTAGGGAAGGTATGAGAGGTGCACAAAAACACAGCGATATAGGAGAAGTTATGAGAGGTGTGTGAAAACACAGCGATATAGGGGGAGGTATGAGAGGTGCATGAAAACACAGCGATATAGGGGAAGGTATGGAAGGTGCGCGAAAACAGGGCGATATAGGGGAAGGTATGAGAGGTACGCGAAGGCAGAGCAATATAAAGGATGCTATGGGATGTGCGCGAATACACAGCGATATAGGGGACGTTATGAGATGTGCATGAAAACTCGGCAATATAGAGGAAGGTATAAGAGCTGCGCAAAAATACAGTGATATAGGAGAAGTTATGAGAGGTGCGTGAAAACACAGCGATATAATGGTAGCTATGAGAGGTGCACGAAAACACAGCGATATTATGGAAGGTATGGGAGGTGCGCGAAAACAGGGCGATATAGTGGAAGCTATGGGATGTGCACGAAAACAGGGCGATATAGGGGATGCTATGAGAGGTGCGCGAAAAGACCGTGATATATGGGGAAGACATGAGAGGTGCGCAAAAACAGGGCAATATAGTGGAACCTATGGGATGTGCGCAAAACCACGGCGATACAGGGGAATGTATCAGAGGTGCGCGAAAACACGGCGATATAGGCGAAGCTATGAGTGGCAAGCAATAACACAGAGATAAAGTTGAAGTTATGGGATGTGCGTGAAAACAGGGCGATATAGGGGAAGATATGAGAGGTGTGCAAAAACACAGCGATGTATGCGAAGCCATGGGAGGTGCGCGGGAAACAGGGCGATATAGAGGAAGGTATGAGCGGTGCGCGAAGGCACCGCGATATAGAGGATGCTATGGGAGGTGCTTGAATACACAGACATATAGGAGATGTTAGGAGATGTGCATGAAAATACGGCAATATTGGGGAAGCCATGAGAGGTGTGCGAAAATACAGCGATATAGGGGACGGTATGGGAGGAGTGCGAACACAGGGCGACGTAGGGGGAGGTATGAGAGGTGCGCGAAGGCACAGCGATATAGGGGATGCTATGGCAGCTGCGCGAATACACAGCGATATATGGGACGTTAAGAGATGTGCATTAAAACACGGCGATATTGGGGAATTCATGAGAGGTGTGCAAAAATACAGCGATATAGGAGAAATTATGAGAGGTGCGTGAAAACACAGCGATATAGTGGAAGGTATGGAAGATGCGCGAAAACAGGGCGATATAGGGGAAGGTATGAGAGGTGCGCGAAGGCACAGCAATACAAGGGATGCTATGGGAGGTGCGCAAATACAGAGCGATATAGGGGACGTTATGAGATGTGCATGAAAGCACATCAATATGGGGAAAGTTATGAGATGTGCGCAAAAATACATCGATATAGGGGAAGGTATGAGAGGTGCGCGAAAACACAGTGATATAGGGGAAGCTATGGGAATGCGCGAAAGCACAGCGATATAGGGGAGGGTATGAGATGTGCATGAATACACGGCGATAGTCGGGAATCCATGAGAGGTGTGCAAAAACACAGCGATATAGGGGAATGTATGAGAGTTGCGTGAAAACACAGTGATATAGGGGAAGGTATTAGAGGAGCGCGAAAACAGTGCGATAGAGAGGAAGTTATGAGAGATGCGTGAAAACCCAGCGACATTGGGGACGTTATGAGATGTGCATGAAAACATGGTGATATTGGGGAAGGTATGAGAGGTGTGCAAAAACACAGCGGTAAATGGGAATGCATGCGAGGTGCACGAAAACAGCGATATAGGTGAAGGAATGGGAGGTGCGCGAAAACAGGGCGATATTTGGGAAGGTATGAGAGGTGCGCGAAAGCACAGCGATATAAGGGAAACTATGGGAGGTGCGCGAATATACAGTGATATAGAGGACGTTATGAGATGTGCATGAAAACACGGCAATATAGGGGAAGGTATAAGAGCTGCGCAAAAATACAGTGATATAGGAGAAGTTATGAGAAGTGCGTGAAAACACAGCGATATAAGGGTGGCTATGAGAGGTGCACGAAAACACAGCGATATTGGGGAAGGTATGGGAGGTGCGCGAAAACAGGGCGATATAGGGGAAGTTATGAGAGGTGCGCAAAAACAGGACAATATAGTGGAACCTATGGGATGTGCGCAAAACCACGGCGATACAGGGGAATGTATCAGAGGTGCGAGAAAACACAGCGATATAGGGGACGCTATGGGACATGCGCAAAAAAACAGTGATATAGGGGACGGTATGAGAGGTGTGCGAGAACACGGCGATATAGGGGAAATTGTAACAGGTGCGCAATACAGGAGAATGTATCAGAGGTGCGAGAAAACACAGCGATATAGGGGAATTAATGATAGGAGCGAAAACATAGCGATATAGGTGAAGACATGCCAGGTGCGCGAAAACACGGCGTTATAGGGTAAGCTATGAGAGGTGAGCAATAACACAGCGATCAAGGTGAAGCTATGGAATGTGCGCGAAAACAGTGATGTAGGTGAAGCTATGGGAGGTGCGCCAAAACACAGCGATATAGGGGACGGTATGAGATGTGCATGAATACACGGCGATATTGGGGAAGCCATGAGAGGTGCCTGAAAACACAGCGATATAGGGGAAGGTATGAGAGGTTCACGAAGGCACAGCGATATAGGGGATGCTATGGGAGGTGCGCGAAAACACAGCGATATAGGAGACCGTATGAGTTGTGCATAGAAACATGGCGATATAGGGGGAGGTATGAGAGGTTCGCGTAAACACGGCGACATAGGGGAAAGTATGAGAGGTGCGCGAAAACTTGGCGTTACAGGGGAATGCATCAGAGGTGCCAGAAAATATAACTATGTAGTGGAATACATGAGAGGTGCGCGAAAACACCGTGATATAGGGGAAGACATGAGAGGTGCGCAAAAACAGGGCAATATAGTGGAACCTATGGGATGTGCGCGAAACCACGGCGATACAGGGGAATGTATCAGAGGTGCGAGAAAACACAGCGATATAGGGGACGCTATGGGACATGCGCAAAAACACAGTGCTATAGGGGAAGTTATGAGAGGTGTGCGAGAACACGGCGAAATAGGAGACATTATGAGAGGTGTGCGAAAACACGGCTATACGGGAGAATGTATCAGATGTGCGAGAAAACACAGCGATATAAAGGAAGTATTGAGAGGATCGAAAACATAGCGATCTAGGTGAAGACATGAGAGGTGCGCGAAAACATGTCGATGTAGTGGAAGCTATGAGAAGTGAGCAAAAACACAGCGATACAGGGGAATCTGTGAGAGGTGAGCAATAACACAGCAATAAAGGTGAATCTATGGGATGTGCGCGAAAAGACAGCTATATAGGGGAAGTTATGAGAGGTGCGCAAGGCACAGCGATATAGGGGATGCTATGGGAGGTGCGTGAATACATAGCGATTTGGGGACGTGATGAGATGTGCATGAAAACGCAGTGATAATAGGGAAGGTATGAGAGGTGCACAAAAACACAGCGATATTGGAGAAGTTATGAGAGGTGTGCGAAAACACAGCGATATAGGGGAAGGTATGAAAGGTGCACGAAAACACAGTGATATAAGGGACAGTATAGGAGGTGCGCGAAAACAGGGCGATATAGGGGAAGGTATGAGAGGTGCACGAAGGCACAGCGATATAGGGGATGCTATGGCAGTTGCGTGAATACACAGCGATATATGGGACATTAAGAGATGTGCATGAAAATACGGCAATATAGGGGAAGGTATAAGAGCTGCGCAAAAGCACAGCGATATAGGAGACGGTATTGAGATGTGCATAAAAACATGGCGATATAGGGGGAGGTATGAGAGGTGCACGTAAACATGGCGATTTAGGGGAAAGTATGAAAGGTACGCGAAACTTGGTGTTACAAGGAAATGCATCAGAGGTGCCAGAAAACACAGCAATGTAGTGAAAGACATGTGAGGTGCGCGGAAACAGGGCAATATAGTGGAAGGTATGGGATGTGCGCGAAAACAGGGCGATATAGGGGAAGGTATGAGAGGTGCGCGAAGGCAGAGCGATATAGGGAATGTTATGGGAGGTGCACGAATACACAGTGATATAGGGGACGTTATGAGATGTGCATAAAAACACGGCAATATAGGGGAAGTTATGAGAGGTGCGCAAAAATACAGCAATGCAGGGGAAGTTATGAGAGGTGCGTGAAAACGCAGCGATATAAAGGGAGGTATGAGAGGTACACGAAAACACAGTGATATAGGGGAAGACATGAGAGGTGCGTGAAAACAGAGCGATATAGGGGACGCTATTGGACGTGCGCGAAAACACAGTGATATAGGGGAAGATATGAGAGGTGTGCGAGAACACGGCGATATAGGTGAAATTATGAGAGTTGCGCGAAAACACGTTGATACAGGGAACTGTATCAGAAGTGCGAGAACACAGAGCGATATAGGGGAAGTAATGAGAGGAGCGGAAACACAGCGATATAGTTGAAGAAATGAGAGGTGCGCGAAAACACGGCGATATAGGGGAAGGTATGAGATGTGCGGAAAAACACAGCGATGTAGGCGAAGCCATGGGAGGTGCACGGGAAAAAGGGCGATATAAGGGAACGTATGAGCGATGCGCGAAGGCACAGTGATATAGGGGATGCTATGGGAGGTGCGTGAATACACAGAGATATAGGAGACGTTATGAGATGTGCATGAAAAAACGGTGATATTGGGGAAGCCATGAGAGGTGTGCGAAAATACAGCGATATAGGGGACGGTATGGGAGGTGTGCGAAAACAGGGCGACATAGGGGAAGGTATGAGAGGTGCGCGAAGGCACAGCGATATAGGGGATGCTATGGCAGTTGCGCGAATACACAGCGATATATGGGACGTTAAGAGATGTGCATGAAAATACGGCAATATAGGGGAAGGTATAAGAGTTGCACAAAAATACAGTGATATAGGAGAATTTATGAGAGGTGCGTGAATAACACAGCGATATCAGGGAAGGTATGAGGGGTGCACGAAAACACAGCGATATTGGGGAATGTATGAGAGGTGCGAAGGCACAGCGATATAGGGGATGCTATGAGAGGTGCATGAAAACGCAGCGATATTAGGGAAGGTATGAGAGGTGCACAAAAACACAGCGATATAGGAGAAGTTGTGAGAGGTGTGCGAAAACACAGCAATATAGGGGAAGGTATGAAATGTGCATGAAAACACAGCCATATAGGGGAAGTATTGAGAGGAGCGAAAACATAGCGATCTAGGTGAAGAAATGACAGGTGAGCAAAAACACGGCGATACAGGGGAAGCTATGAGGGGTGAGGATTAACACAGTGATAAAGCTGAATCTATGGGATGTGCGCGAAAAGACAGCGATATAGGGGAAGCTATGAGAGGTGCGCAAGGCACAGCGATATAGGGGAAGCTACGAGAGGGGCGCAAGGCACAGCGATATAGGGGATGCTATGAGAGGTACGCGAATACACAGCGATATTGGGGAAATTATGAGAGGTGTATGTAAACTCAGCGATATTAGGGAAGGTATGACAGGTGCACAAAAACACAGCGATATAGCGGAAGGAATCGGAGGTGCGCGAAAACAGGGCGATATAGGGGAAGGTATGAGAGGTGCGCGAAGGCACAGCGATATAGGGGATGCTATGGGAGGTGCGCGAATACACAGCGATATGGGGGACGTTTTGAGATGTGCATAAAAACACGGCGATATTGGGGAAGTTATGAGAGGTGCGCAAAAATACAGCAATATAGGAGAAGTTATGAGTGGTGCGTGAAAACACAGCGATATAGGGGGAGGTATGAGAGGTACACGAAAACACAGCGATATAGGGGAAGTTATGGGAGGTGCTCGAAAACAGGGCGATATAGGGAAAGGTATGAGAGGTGTGCGACGGCACAGCAATATAGGGGACGGTATGGGAGGTGGACGAAAGCACAGTGATATAGGGGAAGACATGAGATTTGCATGAAAACACAGCGATATAGGGGACGCTATTGGACGTGCGCGAAAACACTGATATAGGGGAAGATATGAGAGGTGTGCGAGAACACGGCGATATAGGTGAAATTATGAGAGGTGCGCGAAAACACGTTGATACAGGGAACTGTATCAGAAGTGCGAGAACACAGAGAGATATAGGGGAAGTAATGAGAGGAGCGGAAACACAGCGATATAGGTGAAGACATGAGGGGTGCGCAAAAACACGGCGATATAGGGGAAGCTATGAGAGGTAAGCAATAACACAGCGATAAAGATGAAGTTCTGGGATTTGCGCGAAAACAGGGCTATATAGGGGAAGGTATGAGAGGTGCGCAAAAACACAGCGATGTAGGCGAAGCCATGGGAGGTGCACGGGAAACAGGGCAATATACGGGCAGGTATGTGCGATGAGCAAAGGCACAGCGATATAGGGGATGCTATGTGAGGTGCGTGAATACACAGAGATATAGGAGACGTTATGAGATGTGCGTGAAAACACGGCGATATTGGGGAAGCCATGAGAGGTGCGCAAAAATACGGCGATATAGGAGAAATTATGAGAGGAGCGTGAAAACTCAGCGATATAGAGGGAGGTATGAGGGGTGCATGAAAACGAGGCGATATAGGGGAAGGTATGGAAGGTGCGCAAAAGCGGGGCAATATAGGGGAAGGTATGAGAGCTGCGCGAAGGCACAGCAATACAAGGGATGCTATGGGAGGTGCGCGAATACACAGTGATATAGGGGACGTTATGAGATGTGCATGAAAACACGGCAATATAGGGGAAGGTATAAGAACTGTGCAAAAATACAGCGAATTAGGAGAAGTTATGAGAAGTGCGTGAAAACATAGCGATATAAGGGTGGCTATGAGAGGTGCTTGAAAAAACAGCGATATTGGGGAAGGTATGGGAGGTGCGCGAAAACAGGGCGATATAGGGGAAGTTATGAGAAGTGCGCGAAGGCACAGCGATATAGGGGATGCTATGAGAGGTGCACAAAAACACCGTGATATAGTGGAAGACATGAGAGGTGCGCAAAAACAGGGCAATATAGTGGAACCTATGGTACGTGCGCGAAACCACGGCGATACAGGGGAATGTATCAGAGGTGCGAGAAAACACAGCGATATAGGGGACGGTATGAGATGTGCATGAAGGCACAGCGATATAGGGGATGCTATGGGAGGTGCGCGAAAACACAGCGATATAGGAGACGGTATGAGATGTGCATAAAAACATGGCGATATAGGGGGAGGTATGAGAGGTGCGCGTAAACACGGCGATATAGGGGAAAGTATGAGAGGTGCGCGAAAATTTGGCGTTACAGGGGAATGCATCAGAGGTGCCAGAAAACACAGCTATGTCGTGGAATACATGAGAGGTGCGCGAAAGCAGGGCAATATAGTGGAAGCTATGGGATGTGCACGAAAACAGGGCGATATAGAGGAAGCTATGAGAGGTGCGCGAAAACACAGCGACATAGGGGACACAATGGGACGTGCGCGAAAATACAGTGATATAGGGGAAGTTATGAGAGGTGTGCGAGAACACGGCGATATAAGGGACATTATGAGAGGTGTGCGAAAACACGGCGATACGGGAGAATGTATCAGATGTGCGAGAAAACACAGCGATATAAGGGAAGTATTGAGAGGATCGAAAGCATAGCGATCTAGGTGAAGAGATGAGAGGTGCGCGAAAACATGTCGATGTAGTGGGAGCTATGAGAAGTGAGCAAAAACACAGCGATATAGGGGAATCTATGAGAGGTGAGCAATAACACAGCGATAAAGGTGAATCTATGGGATGTGCGCGAAAAGACAGCGATATAGGGGAAGTTATGAGAGGTGCGCAAGGCACAGCGATATAGGGGATGCTATGGGAGGTGCGTGAATACACAGCGATATAGGGGACGTGATGAGATGTGCATGAAAACGCAGTGATATTAGGGAAGGTATGAGAGGTGCACAAAAACACAGCGATATTGGAGAAGTTATGAGAGGTGTGCGAAAACACAGCGATATAGGGGAAGATATGAAAGGTGCACGAAAACGCAGTGTTATAAGGGAAGGTATAGGAGGTGCTCGAAAACAGGGCGATATAGGGAAAGGTATGAGAGGTGTGCGAAGGCACAGCAATATAGGGGACGGTATGGGAGGTGGACGAAAGCACAGTGATATAGGGGAAGACATGAGATTTGCATGAAAACACAGCGATATAGGGGACGCTATTGGACGTGCGCGAAAACACAGTGCTATAGGGGAAGATATGAGAGGTGTGCGAGAACACGGCGATATAGGTGAAATTATGAGAGGTGCGCGAAAACACGTTGATACAGGGAACTGTATCAGAAGTGCGACAGCACAGAGAGATATAGGGGAAGTAAAGAGAGGAGCGGAAACACAGCGATATAGGTGAAGACATGAGGGGTGCGCGAAAACACGGCGATATAGGGGAAGCTATGAGAGGTAAGCAATAACACAGCGATAAAGATGAAGTTCTGGGATTTGCGCGAAAACAGGGCTATATAGGGGAAGGTATGAGAGGTGCGCAAAAACACAGCGATGTAGGCGAAGCCATGGGAGGTGCGCGGGAAACAGGGCAATATACGGGCAGGTATGAGCGATGAGCAAAGGCACAGCGATATAGGGGATGCTATGTGAGGTGCGTGAATACACAGAGATATAGGAGACGTTATGAGATGTGCATGAAAACACGGCGATATTGTGGAAGCCATGAGAGGTGTGCAAAAATACGGCAATATAGGGGACGGTATGGGAAGTGTGCGAAAACAGGGCGACATAGGGGAAGGTATGAGAGGTGCGCGAAGGCACAGCGATGTAGAGGATGCTATGACAGGTGCGCGAATACACAGCGATATATGGGACGTTAAGAGATGGGCATGAATACACGGCGATATTGGGGAAGCCATGAGAGGTGCGCAAAAATACGGCGATATAGGAGAAATTATGAGAGGAGCGTGAAAACTCAGCGATATAGAGGGAGGTATGAGGGGTGCATGAAAACGAGGCGATATAGGGGAAGGTATGGAAGGTGCGCAAAAACGGGGCGATATAGGGGAAGGTATGAGAGGTGCACGAAGGCACAGCAATAAGGGATGCTATGAGAGGTGCGCGAATACACAGCGATATAGTGGACGTTATGAGATGTGCATGAAAACACGGCAATATAGGGGAAGGTATAAGAACTGCGCAAAAATACAGCGAATTAGGAGAAGTTATGAGAGGTGCGTGAAAACACAGCGATATAGGGGGAGGTATGAGAGGTGCATGAAAAAACAGCGATATAGGGGAAGGTATGGAAGGTGTGCGAAAACAAGGCGATATGGGGAAGGTATGAGAGGTGGGCGAAGGTACAGCGATATAGGGGATGGTATGAGAGGTGCGTGAAAACACCGTGATATAGGGGAAGACATGAGAGGTGCGCAAAAACAGGGCAATATAGTGGAACCTAAGGGATGTGCGCGAAACCACGGCGATACAGGGGAATGTATCAGAGGCGCGAGAAAACACAGCGATATAGGGGACGCTATGGGACATGCACAAAAAAACAGTGATATAGGGGAAGTTATGAGAGGTGTGCGAGAACACGGCGATATAGGGGAAATTGTAAGAGGTGCGCGAAAACATGGCAATACAGGAGAATGTATCAGAGGTGCGAGAAAACACAGCGATATAGGGGAATTAATGATAGGAGCAAAAACATAGCGATATAGGTGAAGACATGCGAGGTGCGCGAAAAAACGGCGATATAGGGTAAGCTATGAGAGGTGAGCAATAACACAGCGATCAAGGTGAAGCTATGGGATGTGCGCGAAAACAGCGATGTAGATGAAGCTATGGGAGGTGTGCCAAAACACAGCGATATAGGGGACGGTATGAGATGTGCATGAATACACGGCGATATTGGGGAAGGTATGAGAGGTGCACGAAGGCACAGCGATATAGGGGAAGCTATGAGAGGTGCGCAAGGCACAGCGATATAGGGGAAGCTACGAGAGGGGCGCAAGGCACAGCGATATAGGGGATGCTATGAGAGGTACGCGAATACACAGCGATATTGGGGAAATTATGAGAGGTGTATGTAAACTCAGCGATATTAGGGAAGTTATGAGAGGTGCGCAAAAACTCAGTGATATAGGAGAAGTTATGAGTGGTGCGTGAAAACACAGCGATATAGGGGAAGGTATGAGAGGTACACGAAAACACAGCGATATAGGGGAAGTTATGGGAGGTGCTCGAAAACAGGGCGATATAGGGAAAGGTATGAGAGGTGTGCGACGGCACAGCAATATAGGGGACGGTATGGGAGGTGGACGAAAGCACAGTGATATAGGGGAAGACATGAGATTTGCATGAAAACACAGCGATATAGGGGACGCTATTGGACGTGCGCGAAAACACTGATATAGGGGAAGATATGAGAGGTGTGCGAGAACACGGCGATATAGGTGAAATTATGAGAGGTGCGCGAAAACACGTTGATACAGGGAACTGTATCAGAAGTGCGAGAACACAGAGAGATATAGGGGAAGTAATGAGAGGAGCGGAAACACAGCGATATAGGTGAAGACATGAGGGGTGCGCAAAAACACGGCGATATAGGGGAAGCTATGAGAGGTAAGCAATAACACAGCGATAAAGATGAAGTTCTGGGATTTGCGCGAAAACAGGGCTATATAGGGGAAGGTATGAGAGGTGCGCAAAAACACAGCGATGTAGGCGAAGCCATGGGAGGTGCACGGGAAACAGGGCAATATACGGGCAGGTATGTGCGATGAGCAAAGGCACAGCGATATAGGTGATGCGATGTGAGGTGCGTGAATACACAGAGATATAGGAGCCGTTATGAGATGTGCATGAAAACACGGCGATATTGGGGTAGCCATGAGAGGTGTGCGAAAATACAGCGATATACAGGACGGTATGGGAGGTGTGCGAAAACAGGGCGACATAGGGGAAGGTATGAGAGGTGCGCGAAGGCACAGCGATGTAGAGGATGCTATGGCAGGTGCGCAAATACACAGCGATATATTGGACGTTAAGAGATGTGCATGAAAACACGGCGATATTGGGGAAGCCATGAGAGGTGCGCAAAAATACGGCGATATAGGAGAAATTATGAGAGGAGCGTGAAAACTCAGCGATATAGAGGGAGGTATGAGGGGTGCATGAAAACGAGGCGATATAGGGGAAGGTATGGAAGGTGCGCAAAAACGGGGCGATATAGGGGAAGGTATGAGAGCTGCGCGAAGGCACAGCAATACAAGGGATGCTATGGGAGGTGTGCGAATACACAGTGATATAGGGGACGTTATGAGATGTGCATGAAAACACGGCAATATAGGGGAAGGTATAAGAACTGTGCAAAAATACAGCGAATTAGGAGAAGTTATGAGAAGTGCGTGAAAACATAGCGATATAAGGGTGGCTATGAGAGGTGCTTGAAAAAACAGCGATATTGGGGAAGGTATGGGAGGTGCGCGAAAACAGGGCGATATAGGGGAAGTTATGAGAAGTGCGCGAAGGCACAGCGATATAGGGGATGCTATGAGAGGTGCACAAAAACACCGTGATATAGGGGAAGACATGACAGGTGCACAAAAACAGGGCAATATAGTGGAACCTATGGTATGTGCGCGAAACCACGGCGATACAGGGGAATGTATCAGAGGTGCGAGAAAACACAGCGATATAGGGGACGGTATGAGATGTGCATGAATACACGGCGATATTGGGGAAGCCATGAGAGGTGCCTGAAAACACGGCGATATAGGGGAAGTTAAGAGAGGTGCGTGAAAACACAGCGATATAGGAGACGGTATGAGATGTGCATAAAAACATGGCGATATAGGGGGAGGTATGAGAGGTGCGCGTAAACACGGCGATATAGGGGAAAGTATGAGAGGTGCGCGAAAATTTGGCGTTACAGGGGAATGCATGAGAGGTGCCAGAAAACACAGCTATGTCGTGGAATACATGAGAGGTGCGCGAAAGCAGGGCAATATAGTGGAAGCTATGGGATGTGCACGAAAACAGGGCGATATAGGGGAAGCTATGAGAGGTGCGCGAAAACACAGCGACATAGGGGACACAATGGGACGTGCGCGAAAATACAGTGATATAGGGGAAGTTATGAGAGGTGTGCGAGAACACGGCGATATAAGGGACATTATGAGAGGTGTGCGAAAACACGGCGATACGGGAGAATGTATCAGATGTGCGAGAAAACACAGCGATATAAGGGAAGTATTGAGAGGATCGAAAGCATAGCGATCTAGGTGAAGAGATGAGAGGTGCGCGAAAACACAGCGATATAGGGGAATCTATGAAAGGTGAGCAAAAACACGGCGATATATGGGAAGCTCTGCGAGGTGTGCAATAACACAGTGATAAAGTTGAATCTATGGGATGTGTGCGAAAAGACACCGATATAGGGGAAGGTATGGGAGGTGCGCAAGGCACAGCGATATAGGGGATGCTATGGGATGTGCGTGAATACACAGCGATATGGGGACGTTATGAGATGTGCAGGAAGAAGCAGCGATATTAGGGAAGATATATGAGGTGCACAAAAACACAGTGATATAGGGAAAGGTATGAGAGGTGTGCGAAGGCACAGCAATATAGGGGATGGTATGGGAGGTGCACGAAAACACAGCGATATCGGGGAAGATATGAGAGGTGTGCGAGAACACGTTGATACAGGGAACAGTATCAGAAGTGCGAGAACACAGAGCGATATAGGGGAAGTAATGAGAGGAGCGGAAACACAGCGATATAGGGGAAGCTATGAGAGGTAAGCAATAACACAGCAATAAAGTTAAAGTTATGGGATGTGCGCGAAAACAGGGCGATATAGGGGAAGATGTGAGAGGTGCGCAAAAACACAGCGATGTATGCGAAGCCATGAGAGGTGCGCGGGAAACAGGGCGATATATGGGAAGGTATGAGCGGTGCGCGAAGGCACAGCGATATAGGGGATGCTATGGGAGGTGCGTGAATACACAGAGATATAGGAGACGTTATGAGATGTGCATGAAAACACGGCGATAGTCGAGAAGCCATGAGAGGTGTGCGAAAACACAGCGATATAGGGGAAGGTATGAGAGCTGCGTGAAAACACAGTGATATAGGGGAAGGTATGAGAGGAGCGCGAAAACAGGGCAATAGAGGGGAGGTTATGAGAGGTGCGTGAAAACCCAGCGACATTGGGGACGTTATGAGATGTGCATGAAAACACGGTGATATTGGGGAAGGTATGAGAGGTGTGCAAAAACACAGCGGTATACGGGAATGCATGACAGCTGCACGAAAACAGTGATATAGGTGAAGGAATGGGAGGTGCGCGAAAACAGGGCGATATTTGGGAAGGTATGAGAGGTGCGCGAAAGCACAGCGATATAAGGGAAGCTATGGGATGTGCACGAAAAGACAGCGATATAGGGGAAGCTATGAGAGGTGCGCAAGGCACAGTGATATAGGGGATGCTATGGGAGGCGCGTGAATACACAGCGATATAGGGGACGTGATGAGATGTGCATGAAAACGCAGTGATATTAGGGAAGGTATGAGAGGTGCACAAAAACACAGCGACATGGGAGAAGTTATGAGAGGTGTGCGAAAATACAGCGATATAGGGGAAGGTATGAAAGGTGCACGAAAACGCAGTGATATAAGGGAAGGTATAGGAGGTGTGCGAAAACAGGGCGATATAGGGAAGGTATGAGAGGTGCTTGAAGGCACAGCGATATAGGGGATGCTATGGGAGGTGCGCAAATACACAGCGATATAGGAGGCGGTATGAGAGGTGCGCGAAAACTTGGTGTTACAGGGGAATGCATCAGAGGTGCCAGAAAACACAGCGATGTAGTGGAAGACATGAGAGGTGCGCGAGAACAGGGCAATATAGTGGAAGGTATGGAATGTGCGCGAAAACAGATGCGATATAGGGGAAGGTATGAGAGGTGCATAAAAACATGACGATATAGGGGGAGGTATGAGAGGTGCGCTTAAACACGGCGATATAGGGGAAAGTATGAGAGGTGCGCGAAAACTTGGTTTTACAGGGGAATGCATCAGAGGTGCCAGAAAACACAGCGATGTAGTGGAAGACATGAGAGGTGCGCGAGAACAGGGCAATATAGTGGAAGGTATGGAATGTGCGCGAAAACAGCTGCGATATAGGGGAAGGTATGAGAGGTGCGCGAAGGCACAGAGATATAGGGGATGCTATGGGAGGTGCTCGAATACACAGCGATATAGGGGACGTAATAGGATGTGCATAAAAACACGGCAATATAGGGGAAGTTATGAGAGGTGCGCAAAAATGCAGCAATACAGGGGAAGATATGAGAGGTGCGTGAAAACACAGCGATATAAGGGGAGGTATGAGAGGTACACAAAAACACAGCGATATAGGGGAAGGTATGGGAGGTGCTCGAAAACAGGGCGATATAGGGAAAGGTATGAGACGTGTGCGAAACTCAGCAATATAGGGGATGGTATGGGAGATGCACGAAAAAACAGTGAAAAAGGGGAAGGCATGAGAGGTGCGTGAAAACAGAGCGATATAGGGGACGCTATTCGACGTGCGCGAAAACACAGTGATATAGGGGAAGATATGAGAGGTGTGCGAGAACACGGCGATATAGGTGAAGAAATGAGAGGTGCGCGAAAACACGGTGATATAGGGGAAGGTATGAGATGCGCAAAAACACAGCGATGTAGGCGAAGCCATGGGAGGTTCACGGAAAACAGGGCGATATAGGGGAAGGTATGAGTGATGCGCGAAGGCACAGCGATATAGGGGATGCTATGGGAGGTGCGTGAATACACAGTGATATAGGGGACGTTATGAGATGTGCATAAAAACACAGCGATATGGGGGAAGTTATGAGAGGTGCGCAAAAATGCAGCAATATTGGAGAAGTTATGAGAGGTGCGTGAAAACACAGCGATATAGGGGAAGGTATGAGAGGTGTTCGAAAACAGGGCGATATAGGGGAAGGTATGAGAGGTGTGCGAGAACACAGCAATATAGAGGAAATTCTTAGAGTGCGCGAAAACATGGCAATACAGGAGGATGTATCAGAGGTGCGAGAAAACACAGCGATATAGGGGAAGTAATGATAGGAGCAAAAACATAGCGATATAGGTGAAGACATGCGAGGTGTGCAAAAACACGGCGATATAGGGGAAGCTATGAGAGGTGAGCAATAACAAAGCGATCAAGGTGAAGGTATGGGTTGTGCGCGAAAACAGCGATGTAGTCGAAGCTATGGGAGGTGCACGAAAACATAGCGATATCGGGGAAGGTATGGGAGGTGGGCGAAAACAGGGCGATATAGGGGAAGGTATGAGAGGTGCGCGAAGGCACAGTGATATAGGGGATGCTACGGGAGGTGCGAGAATGCACAGCGATATAGAGGACGTTATGAGTTGTGCATGAAAACACGGCAATACAGGGGAAGGTATGAGATGTACGCAAAAGTACAGCGATATAGGAAAAGTTATGAGAGGTGCGTGAAAACACAACGATATAGGGGAAGGTATGAGAAGTGCAGAATAATACAGCAATATAGGGGTAGGTATGGGAGGTGCGCGAAAACAGGGCGATATAGGGGACGTTATGAGATGTGCATGAAAACACGGCAATATAGGGGAAGGTAAGAGAGGTGCCTGAAAACACAGCGTTATAGGGCACGCTATGGGACGTGCGCGAAAACACGGCGATATAGGGGAAATTATGAGAGGTGCGCGAAAACACGGCGATACAGGGGAATGTATCAGAGGTGCGAGAAAACACAGCGAGATAGGGGAAGTAATGAGAGGAGCGAAAACATAGCGATCTAGGTGAAGACATGAGAGCTGCGCGAAAACACAGCGATATAGGGGAATCTATGAAAGGTGAGCAAAAACACGGCGATATATGGGAAGCTCTGCGAGGTGTGCAATAACACAGTGATAAAGTTGAATCTATGGGATGTGTGCGAAAAGACACCGATATAGGGGAAGGTATGGGAGGTGCGCAAGGCACAGCGATATAGGGGATGCTATGGGATGTGCGTGAATACACAGCGATATGGGGACGTTATGAGATGTGCAGGAAGAAGCAGCGATATTAGGGAAGATATATGAGGTGCACAAAAACACAGTGATATAGGGAAAGGTATGAGAGGTGTGCGAAGGCACAGCAATATAGGGGATGGTATGGGAGGTGCACGAAAACACAGCGATATCGGGGAAGATATGAGAGGTGTGCGAGAACACGTTGATACAGGGAACAGTATCAGAAGTGCGAGAACACAGAGCGATATAGGGGAAGTAATGAGAGGAGCGTAAACACAGCGATATAGGTGAAGACATGAGAGGTGCGCGAAAACACGGCAATATAGGGGAAGCTATGAGAGGTAAGCAATAACACAGCAATAAAGTTAAAGTTATGGGATGTGCGCGAAAACAGGGCGATATAGGGGAAGATGTGAGAGGTGCGCAAAAACACAGCGATGTATGCGAAGCCATGAGAGGTGCGCGGGAAACAGGGCGATATATGGGAAGGTATGAGCGGTGCGCGAAGGCACAGCGATATAGGGGATGCTATGGGAGGTGCGTGAATACACAGAGATATAGGAGACGTTATGAGATGTGCATGAAAACACGGCGATAGTCGAGAAGCCATGAGAGGTGTGCGAAAACACAGCGATATAGGGGAAGGTATGAGAGCTGCGTGAAAACACAGTGATATAGGGGAAGGTATGAGAGGAGCGCGAAAACAGGGCAATAGAGGGGAGGTTATGAGAGGTGCGTGAAAACCCAGCGACATTGGGGACGTTATGAGATGTGCATGAAAACACGGTGATATTGGGGAAGGTATGAGAGGTGTGCAAAAACACAGCGGTATACGGGAATGCATGACAGCTGCACGAAAACAGTGATATAGGTGAAGGAATGGGAGGTGCGCGAAAACAGGGCGATATTTGGGAAGGTATGAGAGGTGCGCGAAAGCACAGCGATATAAGGGAAGCTATGGGATGTGCACGAAAAGACAGCGATATAGGGGAAGCTATGAGAGGTGCGCAAGGCACAGTGATATAGGGGATGCTATGGGAGGCGCGTGAATACACAGCGATATAGGGGACGTGATGAGATGTGCATGAAAACGCAGTGATATTAGGGAAGGTATGAGAGGTGCACAAAAACACAGCGACATGGGAGAAGTTATGAGAGGTGTGCGAAAATACAGCGATATAGGGGAAGGTATGAAAGGTGCACGAAAACGCAGTGATATAAGGGAAGGTATAGGAGGTGTGCGAAAACAGGGCGATATAGGGAAGGTATGAGAGGTGCTTGAAGGCACAGCGATATAGGGGATGCTATGGGAGGTGCGCAAATACACAGCGATATAGGAGGCGGTATGAGAGGTGCGCGAAAACTTGGTGTTACAGGGGAATGCATCAGAGGTGCCAGAAAACACAGCGATGTAGTGGAAGACATGAGAGGTGCGCGAGAACAGGGCAATATAGTGGAAGGTATGGAATGTGCGCGAAAACAGATGCGATATAGGGGAAGGTATGAGAGGTGCGCGAAGGCACAGCGATATAGGGGATGCTATGGGAGGTGCTCGAATACACAGCGATACAGGGGACGTAATAGGATGTGCATAAAAACACGGCAATATAGGG
The DNA here is from genome assembly GCF_030028105.1 of Mobula birostris. NCBI lineage: Eukaryota > Metazoa > Chordata > Chondrichthyes > Myliobatiformes > Myliobatidae > Mobula > Mobula birostris. Next base: position 316,548 of record NW_027276985.1, on the reverse strand, counting down.
GAAGTTATGAGAGGTGCGCAAAAATGCAGCAATACAGGGGAAGTTATGAGAGGTGCGTGAAAACACAGCGAGATAAGGGGAGGTATGAGAGGTACACTAAAACACAGCGATATAGGGGAAGGCATGGGAGGTGCTCGAAAACAGGGCGATATAGGGAAAGGTATGAGACGTGTGCGAAACTCAGCAATATAAGGGATGGTATGGGAGATGCACGAAAACACAGTGATATAGGGGAAGACATGAGAGGTGCGTGAAAACAGAGCGATATAGGGGACGCTATTGGACGTGCGCGAAAACACAGTGATATAGGGGAAGATATGAGAGGAGTGCGAGAACACGGCGATATAGGTGAAATTATGAGAGGCGCGCGAAAACACGTTGATACAGGGAACTGTATCAGAAGTGCGAGAACACAGAGCGATATTGGGGAAGTAATGAGAGGAGCGGAAACAGAGCGATATAGGTGAAGAAATGAGAGGTGCGCGAAAACACGGTGATATTGGGGAAGGTATGAGGTGCGCAAAAACACAGTGATGTAGGCGAAGCCATGGGAGGTTCACGGAAAACAGGGCGATATAGGGAAAGGTATGAGTGGTGCGCAAGGCACAGCGATATAGGGGATGTTATGGGAGGTGCGTGAATACACAGAGATATAGGGGACGTGATGAGATGTGCATGAAAACGCAGTGATATTAGGGAAGGTATGAGAGGTGCACAAAAACACAGCGATAAAGGAGAAGTTATGAGAGGTGTGCGAAAATACAGCGATATAGGGGAAGGTATGAAAGGTGCACGAAAACGCAGTGATATAAGGGAAGGTATAGGAGGTGTGCGAAAACAGTGCGATATAGGGAAGGTATGAGAGGTGCTCGAAGGCACAGCAATGTAGGGGATGCTATGGGAGGTGCGCAAAAACACAGCGATATAAGAGACGGTATAAGATGTGCATAAAAACATGGCGATATAGGGGGAGGTATGAGAGGTGCGCTTAAACACGGCGATATAGGGGAAAGTATGAGAGGTGCGCGAAAACTTGGTTTTACAGGGGAATGCATCAGAGGTGCCAGAAAACACAGCGATGTAGTGGAAGACATGAGAGGTGCGCGAGAACAGGGCAATATAGTGGAAGGTATGGAATGTGCGCGAAAACAGATGCGATATAGGGGAAGGTATGAGAGGTGCGCGAAGGCACAGAGATATAGGGGATGCTATGGGAGGTGCTCGAATACACAGCGATATAGGGGACGTAATAGGATGTGCATAAAAACACGGCAATATAGGGGAAGTTATGAGAGGTGCGCAAAAATGCAGCAATACAGGGGAAGATATGAGAGGTGCGTGAAAACACAGCGATATAAGGGGAGGTATGAGAGGTACACAAAAACACAGCGATATAGGGGAAGGTATGGGAGGTGCTCGAAAACAGGGCGATATAGGGAAAGGTATGAGACGTGTGCGAAACTCAGCAATATAGGGGATGGTATGGGAGATGCACGAAAAAACAGTGAAAAAGGGGAAGGCATGAGAGGTGCGTGAAAACAGAGCGATATAGGGGACGCTATTCGACGTGCGCGAAAACACAGTGATATGGGGGAAGATATGAGAGGTGTGCGAGAACACGGCGATATAGGTGAAGAAATGAGAGGTGCGCGAAAACACGGTGATATAGGGGAAGGTATGAGATGCGCAAAAACACAGCGATGTAGGCGAAGCCATGGGAGGTTCACGGAAAACAGGGCGATATAGGGGAAGGTATGAGTGATGCGCGAAGGCACAGCGATATAGGGGATGCTATGGGAGGTGCGTGAATACACAGTGATATAGGGGACGTTATGAGATGTGCATAAAAACACAGCGATATGGGGGAAGTTATGAGAGGTGCGCAAAAATGCAGCAATATTGGAGAAGTTATGAGAGGTGCGTGAAAACACAGCGATATAGGGGAAGGTATGAGAGGTGTTCGAAAACAGGGCGATATAGGGGAAGGTATGAGAGGTGTGCGAGAACACAGCAATATAGAGGAAATTCTTAGAGTGCGCGAAAACATGGCAATACAGGAGGATGTATCAGAGGTGCGAGAAAACACAGCGATATAGGGGAAGTAATGATAGGAGCAAAAACATAGCGATATAGGTGAAGACATGCGAGGTGTGCAAAAACACGGTGATATAGGGGAAGCTATGAGAGGTGAGCAATAACAAAGCGATCAAGGTGAAGGTATGGGTTGTGCGCGAAAACAGCGATGTAGTCGAAGCTATGGGAGGTGCACGAAAACATAGCGATATCGGGGAAGGTATGGGAGGTGGGCGAAAACAGGGCGATATAGGGGAAGGTATGAGAGGTGCGCGAAGGCACAGTGATATAGGGGATGCTACGGGAGGTGCGAGAATGCACAGCGATATAGAGGACGTTATGAGTTGTGCATGAAAACACGGCAATATAGGGGAAGGTAAGAGAGGTGCCTGAAAACACAGCGTTATAGGGCACGCTATGGGACGTGTGCGAAAACACGGCGATATAGGGGAAATTATGAGAGGTGCGCGAAAACACGGCGATACAGGGGAATGTATCAGAGGTGCGAGAAAACACAGCGAGATAGGGGAAGTAATGAGAGGAGCGAAAACATAGCGATCTAGGTGAAGACATGAGAGGTGCGCGAAAACACAGCGATATAGGGGAAGCTATGAAAGGTGAGCAAAAACACGGCGATATATGGGAAGCTCTGCGAGGTGTGCAATAACACAGTGATAAAGTTGAATCTATGGGATGTGTGCGAAAAGACACCGATATAGGGGAAGGTATGGGAGGTGCGCAAGGCACAGCGATATAGGGGATGCTATGGGAGGTGCGTGAATACACAGCGATATAGGGGACGTTATGAGATGTGCAGGAAGAAGCAGCGATATTAGGGAAGATATAAGAGGTGCACAAAAACACAGCGATTTAGGGAAAGGTATGAGAGGTGTGCGAAGGCACAGCAATATAGGGGATGGCATGGGAGGTGCACGAAAACACAGCGATATAGGGGAAGATATGAGAGGTGTGCGAGAACACGTTGATACAGGGAACAGTATCAGAAGTGCGAGAACACAGAGCGATATAGGGGAAGTAATGAGAGGAGCGTAAACACAGCGATATAGGTGAAGACATGAGAGGTGCGCGAAAACACGGCAATATAGGGGAAGCTATGAGAGGTAAGCAATAACACAGCGATAAAGTTGAAGCTATGGGATGTGCGCGAAAACAGGGCGAAATAGGGGAAGATATGAGAGGTGCGCAAAAACACAGCGATGTATGCGAAGTCATGAGAGGTGCGCGGGAAACAGGGCGATATAGGGGAAGGTATGAGCAGTGCGCGAAGGCACAGCTATATACGAGATGCTATGGGAGCTGCGTGAATACACAGAGATATAGGAGACGTTATGAGATGTGCATGAAAACATGGCGATAGTCGGGAAGCCATGAGAGGTGTACGAAAACAGGGCGATATAGGGGAAGTTATGAGAGGTGCGTGAAAACCCAGCGACATTGGGGATGTTATGAGATGTGCATGAAAACACGGTGATATTGGGGAAGGTATGAGAGGTGCGTGAAAACAGAGCAATATAGGGGACGCTATTGGACGTGCGCGAAAACACAGTGATATAGGGGAAGATATGAGAGGTGTGCGAGAACACGGCGATATAGGTGAAGAAATGAGAGGTGCGCGAAAACACGGTGATATAAGGGAAGGTATGAGGTGCGCAAAAACACAGCGATGTAGGCGAAGCCATGGGAGGTTCACGGAAAACAGGGCGATATAGGAGAAGGTATGAGCGATGCCCGAAGGCACAGCGATATAGGGGATGCTATGGGAGGTGCGTGAATACACAGAGATATAGGAGACGTTATGAGATGTGCATGAAAACACGCCGATATTGGGGAAGCCATGAGTGGTGTGCGAAAATACAGCGATATAGGGGACGGTATGGGAGGTGTGCGAAAACAGGGCAACATAGGGGAAGGTATGAGAGGTGCACGAAGGCACAGCGATATAGGGGATGCTATGGCAGTTGCGCTAATACACAGCGATATATGGGACGTTAAGAGATGTGCATGAAAACGTGGCGATATTGGGGAAGCCATGAGAGGTGCGCAAAAATACGGCGATATAGGAGAAATTATGAGAGGTGCGTGAAAACACAGCGAGATAAGGGAGGGTATGAGAGGTGCACGAATACGCAGCGATATTGGCGAAGGTATGGGAGGTGCGCGAAAACAGGGCGATATAGGGGATGTTATGAGAAGTGCGCGAAAACACCGTGATATAGGGGAAGACTTGAGAGGTGCGCAAAAACAGGGCAATATAGTGGAACCTATGGGATGTTGGCGAAACCACGGCAATACAGCGGAATGTATCAGAGGTGCGAGAAAACACAGCGATATAGGGGACGCTATGGGACATGCGCAAAAAAACAGTGATATAGGGGAAAGTATGAGAGGTGTACGAGAACACGGCGATACGGCAAAATGTATCAGATGTGCGAGAAAACACAGCGATATAGGGGAAGTATTGAGACGAGCGAAAACATAGCGATCTAGGTGAAGATATGAGAGGTGTGCGAAAACACGGCGATATAGGGGAAGCTATGAGAGGTGAGCAATAACAAAGCGATCAAGGTGAAGGTATGGGTTGTGCGCGAAAACAGCGATGTAGTCGAAGCTATGGGAGGTGCACGAAAACATAGCGATATCGGGGAAGGTATGGGAGGTGGGCGAAAACAGGGCGATATAGGGGAAGGTATGAGAGGTGCGCGAAGGCACAGTGATATAGGGGATGCTACGGGAGGTGCGAGAATGCACAGCGATATAGAGGACGTTATGAGTTGTGCATGAAAACACGGCAATACAGGGGAAGGTATGAGATGTACGCAAAAGTACAGCGATATAGGAAAAGTTATGAGAGGTGCGTGAAAACACAACGATATAGGGGAAGGTATGAGAAGTGCAGAATAATACAGCAATATAGGGGTAGGTATGGGAGGTGCGCGAAAACAGGGCGATATAGGGGACGTTATGAGATGTGCATGAAAACACGGCAATATAGGGGAAGGTAAGAGAGGTGCCTGAAAACACAGCGTTATAGGGCACGCTATGGGACGTGCGCGAAAACACGGCGATATAGGGGAAATTATGAGAGGTGCGCGAAAACACGGCGATACAGGGGAATGTATCAGAGGTGCGAGAAAACACAGCGAGATAGGGGAAGTAATGAGAGGAGCGAAAACATAGCGATCTAGGTGAAGACATGAGAGCTGCGCGAAAACACAGCGATATAGGGGAATCTATGAAAGGTGAGCAAAAACACGGCGATATATGGGAAGCTCTGCGAGGTGTGCAATAACACAGTGATAAAGTTGAATCTATGGGATGTGTGCGAAAAGACACCGATATAGGGGAAGGTATGGGAGGTGCGCAAGGCACAGCGATATAGGGGATGCTATGGGATGTGCGTGAATACACAGCGATATGGGGACGTTATGAGATGTGCAGGAAGAAGCAGCGATATTAGGGAAGATATATGAGGTGCACAAAAACACAGTGATATAGGGAAAGGTATGAGAGGTGTGCGAAGGCACAGCAATATAGGGGATGGTATGGGAGGTGCACGAAAACACAGCGATATCGGGGAAGATATGAGAGGTGTGCGAGAACACGTTGATACAGGGAACAGTATCAGAAGTGCGAGAACACAGAGCGATATAGGGGAAGTAATGAGAGGAGCGTAAACACAGCGATATAGGTGAAGACATGAGAGGTGCGCGAAAACACGGCAATATAGGGGAAGCTATGAGAGGTAAGCAATAACACAGCAATAAAGTTAAAGTTATGGGATGTGCGCGAAAACAGGGCGATATAGGGGAAGATGTGAGAGGTGCGCAAAAACACAGCGATGTATGCGAAGCCATGAGAGGTGCGCGGGAAACAGGGCGATATATGGGAAGGTATGAGCGGTGCGCGAAGGCACAGCGATATAGGGGATGCTATGGGAGGTGCGTGAATACACAGAGATATAGGAGACGTTATGAGATGTGCATGAAAACACGGCGATAGTCGAGAAGCCATGAGAGGTGTGCGAAAACACAGCGATATAGGGGAAGGTATGAGAGCTGCGTGAAAACACAGTGATATAGGGGAAGGTATGAGAGGAGCGCGAAAACAGGGCAATAGAGGGGAGGTTATGAGAGGTGCGTGAAAACCCAGCGACATTGGGGACGTTATGAGATGTGCATGAAAACACGGTGATATTGGGGAAGGTATGAGAGGTGTGCAAAAACACAGCGGTATACGGGAATGCATGACAGCTGCACGAAAACAGTGATATAGGTGAAGGAATGGGAGGTGCGCGAAAACAGGGCGATATTTGGGAAGGTATGAGAGGTGCGCGAAAGCACAGCGATATAAGGGAAGCTATGGGATGTGCACGAAAAGACAGCGATATAGGGGAAGCTATGAGAGGTGCGCAAGGCACAGTGATATAGGGGATGCTATGGGAGGCGCGTGAATACACAGCGATATAGGGGACGTGATGAGATGTGCATGAAAACGCAGTGATATTAGGGAAGGTATGAGAGGTGCACAAAAACACAGCGACATGGGAGAAGTTATGAGAGGTGTGCGAAAATACAGCGATATAGGGGAAGGTATGAAAGGTGCACGAAAACGCAGTGATATAAGGGAAGGTATAGGAGGTGTGCGAAAACAGGGCGATATAGGGAAGGTATGAGAGGTGCTTGAAGGCACAGCGATATAGGGGATGCTATGGGAGGTGCGCAAATACACAGCGATATAGGAGGCGGTATGAGAGGTGCGCGAAAACTTGGTGTTACAGGGGAATGCATCAGAGGTGCCAGAAAACACAGCGATGTAGTGGAAGACATGAGAGGTGCGCGAGAACAGGGCAATATAGTGGAAGGTATGGAATGTGCGCGAAAACAGATGCGATATAGGGGAAGGTATGAGAGGTGCGCGAAGGCACAGCGATATAGGGGATGCTATGGGAGGTGCTCGAATACACAGCGATACAGGGGACGTAATAGGATGTGCATAAAAACACGGCAATATAGGGGAAGTTATGAGAGGTGCGCAAAAATGCAGCAATACAGGGGAAGTTATGAGAGGTGCGTGAAAACACAGCGAGATAAGGGGAGGTATGAGAGGTACACTAAAACACAGCGATATAGGGGAAGGCATGGGAGGTGCTCGAAAACAGGGCGATATAGGGAAAGGTATGAGACGTGTGCGAAACTCAGCAATATAAGGGATGGTATGGGAGATGCACGAAAACACAGTGATATAGGGGAAGACATGAGAGGTGCGTGAAAACAGAGCGATATAGGGGACGCTATTGGACGTGCGCGAAAACACAGTGATATAGGGGAAGATATGAGAGGAGTGCGAGAACACGGCGATATAGGTGAAATTATGAGAGGCGCGCGAAAACACGTTGATACAGGGAACTGTATCAGAAGTGCGAGAACACAGAGCGATATTGGGGAAGTAATGAGAGGAGCGGAAACAGAGCGATATAGGTGAAGAAATGAGAGGTGCGCGAAAACACGGTGATATAGGGGAAGGTATGAGGTGCGCAAAAACACAGCGATGTAAGCGAAGCCATGGGAGGTTCACGGAAAACAGGGCGATATAGGGGAAGGTATGAGTGATGCGCGAAGGCACAGCGATGTAGGGGATGCTATGGGAGGTGCGTTAATACACAGAGATATAGGAGACGTTATGAGATGTGCATGAAAACACGGCGATATTGGGGAAGCCATGAGAGGTGTGCGAAAATACAGCGATGTAGGGGAAGTTATGGGAGCTGCGCGAAAACAGGGCAATATAGGGGAAGGTATGAGAGGTGCACTAAAACACAGCGATACAGGGGAAGGAATGGGAGGTGTGCGAAAACAGGGCGATATAGGGGATGCTATGGGACATGCGCGAAAACACAGTGATATAGGGGAAGGTATGAGAGGTGTGCGAGAATACAGCGATGTAGGGGAAATTATGAGAGGTGCATGACAACACGGCGATACAGGGGAATGTATCAGAGGTGTGAGAAAACACAGCGATATAATGGAAGTAATGACAGGAGCGAAAACATAGCGATATAGATGAAGACATGAGAGGTGCGTGAAAACACAGTGATATAGGGGAAGCTATGAGAGGTGAGCAATAACACAGCGATAAAGATGAAGCTATGGGACGTATGCAAAAAGACAGCGATATAGGGGAAGATATGAGAGGTGTGCGAAAACACAGCGACGTGGGCGTAGCTATTGGAGGTGCGCAAAAGCACAGTGATATAAGGGACGGTATGAGACGTGCATAAATACACGGCAATATTGGGGAAGCCATGAGAGATGCGCGAAAACACAGCAATATAGGGGAAGGTATGAGAGGTGCACGAAAACACAACGATAAAAGGGAAGGTATGGGAGGTGCGCAAAAACAGGACGATATAGGGGAAGGTATGAGATGTGCGCGAAGGCACAGCGATAGAGGGGATTCTATGGGAGGTGCGCGAATACACAGCAATATAGGGGACGTTATGAGATGTGATTGAAAACACGGCGATATAGGGGAAGGTATGAGAGGTGCGCAAAAATACAGCGATATAGGAGAAGTTATGAGAGGTGCGTGAAAACACAGCGATATAGGGGAAGGAATGAGAGGTGCACAAAAACACAGCAATATAGAGGAAGGTATGGGAGGTGCGCGAAAACACAGTGATATAGGGGAAGACATGAGAGGTGCTCGAAAACAGGGCTATATAGTGGAAGCTATGGGATATGCGCGAAAACATGGCGATACAGGGAAAAGTATGAAAGGTGCCCGAAAACACAGCGATACAGGGGATGCTATGGGACGTGCGCAAAAACACAGTGATATAGTGGAAGGTACGAGAGGTGTGCAAGAACATGGCTATATAGGGGAAATTATGAGATGTCCGCGAAAACACGGCGATCTATGAGAAGTTATGAGAGGTGAGTGAAAACACAGCGAAGTAGGGGAAGTTGTGAAGGTATGAGAGGTGCACGAAAACACAGCGATATAGGGGAAGGCGTGAGAGGTGCGCGACGGCACAGTGATATAGGGGACGGTATGAGATGTGCATGAAAACACGGCGATATTGGGCAAGCCATGAGAGGTGTGTGAAAATACAGCGATATAGGGGACGGTATGGGAGGTGAGCGAAAACAGGGCGACATAGGGGAAGGTATGAGAGGTGCACGAAGGCACAGCGATATAGGGGATGTTATGGCAGTTGCGCTAATACACAGCGATATATGGGACGTTAAGAAAACACGGCGATATTGGGGAAGCCATGAGATGTGCGCAAAAATACAGCGATAGAGGAGAAATTATGAGAGGTGCGTGAAAACACAGCGATATAAGGGAAGGTATGAGAGGTGCACGAAAACACAGCGATATTGGGGAAGGTATGGGAGGTGCGCGAAAACAGGGCGATATAGGGGACGTTATGAGATGTGCATGAAAACACGGCAATATAGGGGAAGGTAAGAGAGGTGCCTGAAAACACAGCGTTATAGGGCACGCTATGGGACGTGTGCGAAAACACGGCGATATAGGGGAAATTATGAGAGGTGCGCGAAAACACGGCGATACAGGGGAATGTATCAGAGGTGCGAGAAAACACAGCGAGATAGGGGAAGTAATGAGAGGAGCGAAAACATAGCGATCTAGGTGAAGACATGAGAGGTGCGCGAAAACACAGCGATATAGGGGAAGCTATGAAAGGTGAGCAAAAACACGGCGATATATGGGAAGCTCTGCGAGGTGTGCAATAACACAGTGATAAAGTTGAATCTATGGGATGTGTGCGAAAAGACACCGATATAGGGGAAGGTATGGGAGGTGCGCAAGGCACAGCGATATAGGGGATGCTATGGGAGGTGCGTGAATACACAGCGATATAGGGGACGTTATGAGATGTGCAGGAAGAAGCAGCGATATTAGGGAAGATATAAGAGGTGCACAAAAACACAGCGATTTAGGGAAAGGTATGAGAGGTGTGCGAAGGCACAGCAATATAGGGGATGGCATGGGAGGTGCACGAAAACACAGCGATATAGGGGAAGATATGAGAGGTGTGCGAGAACACGTTGATACAGGGAACAGTATCAGAAGTGCGAGAACACAGAGCGATATAGGGGAAGTAATGAGAGGAGCGTAAACACAGCGATATAGGTGAAGACATGAGAGGTGCGCGAAAACACGGCAATATAGGGGAAGCTATGAGAGGTAAGCAATAACACAGCGATAAAGTTGAAGCTATGGGATGTGCGCGAAAACAGGGCGAAATAGGGGAAGATATGAGAGGTGCGCAAAAACACAGCGATGTATGCGAAGTCATGAGAGGTGCGCGGGAAACAGGGCGATATAGGGGAAGGTATGAGCAGTGCGCGAAGGCACAGCTATATACGAGATGCTATGGGAGCTGCGTGAATACACAGAGATATAGGAGACGTTATGAGATGTGCATGAAAACATGGCGATAGTCGGGAAGCCATGAGAGGTGTACGAAAACAGGGCGATATAGGGGAAGTTATGAGAGGTGCGTGAAAACCCAGCGACATTGGGGATGTTATGAGATGTGCATGAAAACACGGTGATATTGGGGAAGGTATGAGAGGTGCGTGAAAACAGAGCAATATAGGGGACGCTATTGGACGTGCGCGAAAACACAGTGATATAGGGGAAGATATGAGAGGTGTGCGAGAACACGGCGATATAGGTGAAGAAATGAGAGGTGCGCGAAAACACGGTGATATAAGGGAAGGTATGAGGTGCGCAAAAACACAGCGATGTAGGCGAAGCCATGGGAGGTTCACGGAAAACAGGGCGATATAGGAGAAGGTATGAGCGATGCCCGAAGGCACAGCGATATAGGGGATGCTATGGGAGGTGCGTGAATACACAGAGATATAGGAGACGTTATGAGATGTGCATGAAAACACGCCGATATTGGGGAAGCCATGAGTGGTGTGCGAAAATACAGCGATATAGGGGACGGTATGGGAGGTGTGCGAAAACAGGGCAACATAGGGGAAGGTATGAGAGGTGCACGAAGGCACAGCGATATAGGGGATGCTATGGCAGTTGCGCTAATACACAGCGATATATGGGACGTTAAGAGATGTGCATGAAAACGTGGCGATATTGGGGAAGCCATGAGAGGTGCGCAAAAATACGGCGATATAGGAGAAATTATGAGAGGTGCGTGAAAACACAGCGAGATAAGGGAGGGTATGAGAGGTGCACGAATACGCAGCGATATTGGCGAAGGTATGGGAGGTGCGCGAAAACAGGGCGATATAGGGGATGTTATGAGAAGTGCGCGAAAACACCGTGATATAGGGGAAGACTTGAGAGGTGCGCAAAAACAGGGCAATATAGTGGAACCTATGGGATGTTGGCGAAACCACGGCAATACAGCGGAATGTATCAGAGGTGCGAGAAAACACAGCGATATAGGGGACGCTATGGGACATGCGCAAAAAAACAGTGATATAGGGGAAAGTATGAGAGGTGTACGAGAACACGGCGATACGGCAAAATGTATCAGATGTGCGAGAAAACACAGCGATATAGGGGAAGTATTGAGACGAGCGAAAACATAGCGATCTAGGTGAAGATATGAGAGGTGTGCGAAAACACGGCGATATAGGGGAAGCTATGAGAGGTGAGCAAAAACACGGCGATACAGGGGAACCTATGAGAGGTGAGCAATAACACAGGGATAAAGGTGAATCTATGGGATGTGCATGAAAACACAGCGATATCGGGGAAGTTATGGGAGCTGCGCGAAAACAGGGCAATATAGGGGAAGGTATGAGAGGTGCACTAAAACACAGCGATACAGGGGAAGGAATGGGAGGTGTGCGAAAACAGGGCGATATAGGGGATGCTATGGGACATGCGCGAAAACACAGTGATATAGGGGAAGGTATGAGAGGTGTGCGAGAATACAGCGACGTAGGGGAAATTATGAGAGGTGCGTGACAACACGGCGATACAGGAGAATGTATCAGAGGTGTGAGAAAACACAGCGATATAATGGAAGTAATGACAGGAGCGAAAACATAGCGATATAGATGAAGACATGAGAGGTGCGTGAAAACACAGTGATATAGGGGAAGTTATGGGAGGTGAGCAATAACACAGCGATAAAGATGAAGCTATGGGATGTATGCAAAAATACAGCGATATAGGGGATGATATGAGAGGTGCGCGAAAACACAGCGACGTGGGCGTAGCTATGGGAGGTGCGCGAAAGCACAGTGATATAAGGGACGAAATGAGATGTGCATAAATACACGGCAATATTGGGGAAGCCATGAGAGATGCGCGAAAACATAGCAATATAGGGGAAGGTATGAGAGGTGCACGAAAACACAACGATAATAGGGAAGTTATGGGAGGTGCGCGAAAACTGGACGATATAGGGGAAGGTATGAGATGTGCGCGAAGGCACAGCGATATAGGGGATTCTATGGGAGGTGCGCGAATACACAGCAATATGGGGGACGTTATGAGATGTGATTGAAAACACGGCGATACAGGGGAAGGTATGAGAGGTGCGCAAAAATACAGCGATATAGGAGAAGTTATGAGAGGTGCGTGAAAACACAGCGATATAGGGGAAGGAAAGAGAGGTGCACAAAAACACAGCAATATAGAGGAAGGTATGGGAGGTGCGCGAAAACACAGTGATATAGGGGAAGACATGAGAGGTGCTCGAAAACAGGGCTATATAGTGGAAGCTATGGGATATGCGCGAAAACATGGTGATACAGGGAAAAGTATGAGAGGTGCCCGAAAACACAGCGATACAGGGGATGCTATGGGACGTGCGCAAAAACACAGTGATATAGTGGAAGGTACGAGAGGTGTGCAAGAACATGGCTATATGGGGGAAATTATGAGAGGTCCGCGAAAACACGGCGATATATGAGAAGTTATGAGAGGTGAGTGAAAACACAGCGATGTAGGGGAAGTTGTGAAGGTATGAGAGGTGCACGAAAACACAGCGATTTCGGGGAAGGTATGAGAGGTGCGCGAAGGCACAGTGATATAGGGGACGGTATGAGATGTGCATGAAAACACGGAGATATCGGGGAAGAAATGAGAGATGCGTGAAAACACGGCGATATAGGGGAAAGTATGAGAGGTGCGTAAAAACACGGCGATACAGGGGAATGCATCAGAAGTGCGAGAAAACACAGCGATATAGGGGAAGTTATGAGAGAAGCAAAAACACAGCGATATAGGGGAGACATGAGAGGTGCACGAAAACAGGGCAATATAGTGAGAGCTATGGGATGTTTATGAAAACAGGGCAATATACGGGAAGGTATGAGAGGTGCACGAAGGCACAGCGATATAGGGGATGCTATGGCAGTTGCGCTAATACACAGCGATATATGGGACGTTAAGAGATGTGCATGAAAACGCGGCGATATTGGGGAAGCCATGAGAGGTGCGCAAAAATACGGCGATATAGGAGAAATTATGAGAGGTGCGTGAAAACACAGCGAGATAAGGGAGGGTATGAGAGGTGCACGAATACGCAGCGATATTGGCGAAGGTATGGGAGGTGCGCGAAAACAGGGCGATATAGGGGAAGTTATGAGAGGTACGCGAAGGCACAGCGATAGAGGGGATGTTATGAGAAGTGCGCGAAAACACCGTGATATAGGGGAAGACTTGAGAGGTGCGCAAAAACAGGGCAATATAGTGGAACCTATGGGATGTTGGCGAAACCACGGCAATACAGCGGAATGTATCAGAGGTGCGAGAAAACACAGCGATATAGGGGACGCTATGGGACATGCGCAAAAAAACAGTGATATAGGGGAAAGTATGAGAGGTGTGCGAGAACACGGCGATACGGCAAAATGTATCAGATGTGCGAGAAAACACAGCGATATAGGGGAAGTATTGAGACGAGCGAAAACATAGCGATCTAGGTGAAGATATGAGAGGTGCGCGAAAACACGGCGATATAGGGGAAGCTATGAGAGGTGAGCAAAAACACGGCGATACAGGGGAACCTATGAGAGGTGAGCAATAACACAGGGATAAAGGTGAATCTATGGGATGTGCATGAAAACACAGCGATATCGGGGAAGTTATGGGAGCTGCGCGAAAACAGGGCAATATAGGGGAAGGTATGAGAGGTGCACTAAAACACAGCGATACAGGGGAAGGAATGGGAGGTGTGCGAAAACAGGGCGATATAGGGGATGCAATGGGACATGCGCGAAAACACAGTGATATAGGGGAAGTTATGAGAGGTGAGCAATAACACAGCGATAAAGATGAAGCTATGGGATGTATGCAAAAATACAGCGATATAGGGGATGATATGAGAGGTGCGCGAAAACACAGCGACGTGGGCGTAGCTATGGGAGGTGCGCGAAAGCACAGTGATATAAGGGACGAAATGAGATGTGCATAAATACACGGCAATATTGGGGAAGCCATGAGAGATGCGCGAAAACATAGCAATATAGGGGAAGGTATGAGAGGTGCACGAAAACACAACGATAATAGGGAAGTTATGGGAGGTGCGCGAAAACTGGACGATATAGGGGAAGGTATGAGATGTGCGCGAAGGCACAGCGATATAGGGGATTCTATGGGAGGTGCGCGAATACACAGCAATATGGGGGACGTTATGAGATGTGATTGAAAACACGGCGATATAGGGGAAGGTATGAGAGGTGCGCAAAAATACAGCGATATAGGAGAAGTTATGAGAGGTGCGTGAAAACACAGCGATATAGGGGAAGGAATGAGAGGTGCACAAAAACACAGCAATATAGAGGAAGGTATGGGAGGTGCGCGAACACAGTGATATAGGGGAAGACATGAGAGGTGCTCGAAAACAGGGCTATATAGTGGAAGCTATGGGATATGCGCGAAAACATGGCGATACAGGGAAAAGTATGAGAGGTGCCCGAAAACACAGCGATACAGGGGATGCTATGGGACGTGCGCAAATACACAGTGATATAGTGGAAGGCATGAGAGGTGCGCGACGGCACAGTGATATAGGGGACAGTATGAGATGTGCATGAAAACACGGCGATATTGGGCAAGCCATGAGAAGTGTGCGAAAATACAGCGATATAGGGGACGGTATGGGAGGTGTGCGAAAACAGGGTGACATAGGGGAAGGTATGAGAGGTGCACCAAGGCACAGCGATATAGGGGATATTATGGCAGTTGCGCTAATACACAGCGATATATGGGACGTTAAGAGATGTGCATGAAAACACGGCGATATTGGGGAATCCATGAGAGGTGCGCAAAAATACGGCGATATAGGAGAAATTATGAGAGGTGCGTGAAAACACAGCGAGATAAGGGAAGGTATGAGAGGTGCACGAAAACACAGCGATATTGGGGAAGGTATGGGAGGTGCGCGAAAACAGGGCGATATAGGGGAAGTTATGAGAGGTGCGCGAAGGCACAGCGATATAGGGGATGCTATGAGAGGTGCGCGAAAACACCGTGATATAGGGGAAGACATGAGAGGTGCGCAAAAACAGGGCAATATAGTGGAACCTATGGGATGTTGGCGAAACCACGGCGATACAGGGGAATGTATCAGAGGTACGAGAAAACACAGCGATATAGGGGACGCTATGGGACATGCGCAAAAAAACAGTGATATAGGGGAAGGTATGAGAGGTGTGCGAGAACATGGCGATTTTGGGGAAATTGTAAGAGCTGTGCGAAAAACACGGCGATACGGCAAAATGTATCAGATGTGCGAGAAAACACAGCGATATAGGGGAAGTATTGAGACGAGCGAAAACATAGCGATCTAGGAGAAGACATGAGAGGTGCGCGAAAACACGGCGATATAGGGGAAGCTATGAGAGGTGAGAAAAAACACGGCGATACAGGGGAACCTATGAGAGGTGAGCAATAACACAGGGATAAAGGTGAATCTATGGGATGTGCACGAAAACACAGCGATATCGGGTAAGTTATGGGAGCTGCGCGAAAACAGGGCAATATAGGGGAAGGTATGAGAGGTGCGCGAAAACACAGCGATATAGGGGACGCTATGGGACGTGCGCGAAAACACAGTGATATAGGGGAAGGTATGAGAGGTGTGCGAGAATACAGCGATGTAGGGGAAATTATGAGAGGTGCGTGACAACACGGCGATACAGGGGAATGTATCAGAGGTGTGAGAAAACACAGCGATATAATGGAAGTAATGACAGGAGCGAAAACATAGCGATATTGGTGAAGACATGAGAGGTGCATGAAAACACAGTGATATAGGGGAAGCTATGAGAGGTGAGCAATAACACAGCGATAAAGATGAAGCTATGGGATGTGCGCAAAAAGACAGCGATATAGGGGAAGGTATGAGAGGTGCGCAAAAACACAGCGACGTGGGCGTAGCTATGGGAGGTGCGCGAAAGCACAGTGATATAAGGGACGATATGAGTTGTGCATGAA